>NW_027397114.1:6938372-6951077 GCF_003265705.2 Callorhinus ursinus
GGGCGCATGGGTGGCTCAGTTGGTTAAGCGACTGCCTTCGGCTCAGGTCATGATCCTGGAGTCCCGGGATCGAGTCCCACATCGGGCTCCCTGCTCAGCAGGGAGTCTGCTTCTCCTTCTGACCCTCTTCCCTCTAGTGCTCTCTATCTCTCATTCTCTCTCTCTCTCAAATAAATAAATAAAATCTTTAAAAAAAAATAAAATAGAAAGTGGAGAGAAATAAAGAATAAGCGAGACTTCTCTTCTTTTCCCCAGGTTTCGGTGGGAAAGCCGGCTACCCAGGGACGGGTTAACCCAGATGCTCAGGCCCCAGCGCATGAGGACAGAACCATGCACAGGGAGGACGAGGCCCCTTCTGAGAGCCTACAACGCTGTGACGGCACTTCCTCTATCAAGTGGACACCTCATTGGCCCAGGTGACAGTAATCCTAGCCCTCAGTGCCTCACAAAAAAGAGGGAGCTCCAGTTACCTCTTCGGCTGGTCTCCTTTAGCCAGGTGAGAAGAGCCCTGCCTCTCTTCCTGGACCCAGCCACAGTTTGACATAGCATAGTGAAGAATGGCATCAGAAACGGTCATGGCGCTTCGGCCCTGGACACAGGCTTCTATCTCGGGTACCGAGAGCTGGCTTTGCAGGAAGAGGTGTAACTGGCTGTCTGAGAGGAGGACCACACTCTGCAGGACCCTGAGGCAAACACAGGAGATACAGCACAGACTCACCCCGAGCAGCTGCTCTCCCCAGGCCCCCCCCACCCCCAAAGGGCTTCTGGCTTGAGCGGGCACTTGAAGGCATGCGGGTGCAAGAAAGGCATCTACCACAGACGTGCCTGTCTGTTCCAAGGGGCCATCGTGCCCAGCACCTTCCCCCCTCCCCGCCCGCACCCAGGAGGCAGGTGCTAGCCCACCCCATCTACTCACTTTTCTAGGAAGCGCTGCAGACCTTGTCGCCGCTTCTCAATGAACTCATCTGAGCTGCCAAAGAAGGTTGACTTCCCAGGAAGTTCAGGTACAGGCCTGTGGGGTCACATAATGTAACACCCAAGATAAGTGCGACATTAAAGACAGTCATTCCACCCCCTGATCAAGGAAATCCCCTAAAAAGAGGCACAAATCAGAACAAATAGCTTTTAATAAGGTGGGGGGGGGCAGGGCTACTATTGACTGCATGCCCCGTGTCAGCCACTGTGCTAAATGTTTTACAAACCTTATTTCATTTACTCCTCCCAAAAACCCTACGAAAAACCTATTGATGTCCCCATTTCAGGAGTAAGGAGATAGAATCAGAGAAGTTAAGTAAATTTCCCAGTGTCACACAGCTAGTAACCAGCAGAGCTGGTATCTGAACCATGTCCATGACTTCAAAACTCTACTGCTGCTATGTAGTTTACTACATTGTGCAGAGACCTTTTCCCAGAGATATAACAGACTGAAAGCCTTAGGAAAAGCAGTATTGTTCACTCCTCACTTACACCACTCCAAATAAGAGTGTAGTATGTACTATGTACTATGTAGTTTACTACATTGTTTACAAAACCCACTCCCGCCATCAGCTCTTATTTTAAAACACGGAGAAACCTGGACATGGAGGCATGAAGCATCCTGAGTCCCTGTGTGTAAATCAAGACTAGCTCCTCCAATCCAAGAAGGCCACACGCTTAGAATTTTTTTTTTAAGATTTTATTTATTTATTTAGAGGGAGCATGAGCAGGGAGGGGGGCGAGGGAGAGGGAGAGAGAATCTCAAGCAGAGTCTGCACTGAGCCAACCTGGGGCTCAATCTCATGACCTGAGATCATGACCTGAATGGAAATCAAGAGTCGGATGCTTAACCCACTGAACCACCCAGGCGCCCCTCACATGCTTTGAATTTTCTAAGAATAGTTGAGTTGCAGCAAGGCATCCACAAACTCTTTCAATCTTCCTAGCTTCTATTACGAACATATTTTTTTAAAAAACAACAGGCCAGGGGTGCCCGGGTGGCTCAGTTGGTTAAGTGTCTGACTCTTGATTTCAGCTCAGGTCATGATCTCTGGGTCCTGAGATCGAGCCCCGGCTCAGGCTCTGCACTGAGTGTGGAGCCTGCTTAAGATTCTCTCTCTCTCCCTCTCCTTCTGTCTCTCCCCCACCGTTCATGCTGCCTCTCTGTCTCTTACAACAACAACAACAACAAAAAAAAAAACAGGCCAGGGGTGTCTGGGTGGCTCAGTCCATTAAGCATCCAACTTTTGATCTCAGCTGGGGTCATGGTCTCAGGATTGTGAGATCAAGCCCCACATCTAGCTCTGAGTTGAGCATGAGGCCTGCTTGGAATTCTCTCTCCCCCCCCGCCCCTCCCCTCCAGCTCACACTCTCGCTCTAAAAAAGCAAAACAAAACAAACAAACAAAAACAGGCCAGGCAAGAGAATGCAGGATCTGTCAGAAGTTCCAACTGGCTGTGAGGGCCTGACCCTTGACAGCGGCCTCATCAGTCCTACATTTTAACTAACTGGCTAGGTCACCCACAGGCCCCCTGTTCCCAGAGCATTCAGTGACTGTCCTGCAATGGAATCACTGTTCTACACTTCTCCCGTTTAGGACTTATTTGGAGTGGTGTAAGTGAGGAGTGAACAATACTGCTTTTCCTAAGGCTTTCAGTCTGTTATGTCTCTGGGAAAAGGTCTCTGCACAAAAAAGAAAAAAATTAACATTTTGTATTACATGTCAAATGGACAGGAACACCACGGGTCACATAGGTCCAGGTGCTAACAAATTTCTGATCACGAGTGATATGCACATATAAAATACCAGCAGTACATTTGTGTAGCCCTAGATAAATATGCATATTAAAAAATGAAAAATATTTTTGATATTTGTATGACTTTGTTCAGTCAAAATACTACAGCTCTGTTTTTATTTTTTCCACTGACTTGAAAACATAATTTAAGAACACATTTCTTTCCTAAATGCCTGACATGTTGCCAAGTTTTCTTTATTGTAAACTCTGGTTCTCATGTATGTGCCTAAAAAGCCAGTCTCAGACCCAAGAAAGAAGCAGAAGCAAACTCACACCAAACCAGCATTTCTCTGTAGCTGCTTCCTCAGCCACACAAACTCACGGTAGCGGCGACGCACACAGGACGTCTTGGCAGTAAAGGCCTTGCTGTTGGTCTACAGGAGGAAGTACGTGAAAAAGAAAAAAAAAAAAAAAAACCCAAGTAGAAAAAGACCAGGTTCGCTCCCCCTCATCGCGCTCACAGAGGATCCAAGCCACCAGGCTACAGTGCTGAGCCGAGGCTCCAGCTAGAGCACCGGGCCAGCAGGCAGTTCCCACTGCTGTCCCGCAGGCCCCAAGCTCAGTCCTCTTCAGTCTCAGGACTGTCAAAACACCCACAAACAGGTTCCGCCTCCACACTAGCCCTCAGCCGCGGAGGGGGTTGACCCCAATACGAAGTCTGATGCACTTACATGGAGAAATATCTTATAATCCACATAAGAATTCCAGGAGCCCTCATTCTGCACACGGGGGTCCTGAACACGCACAGTGATCACCTCCTGGAGGTAAGAAAGGCTCCTTCAGCTCAGCCACATGGTGAGGCACCTCCGACAACACAGGCTGCCAGATTCTTTCCAATCGGCACCAACCTTCTCTCATGCAGTCATTCAATTCAACAAATATTTATGGACCACCCACTATGTGTCAAGACACTGCTCTGAGGCACTAGGGGAAGAACATGAACGAGAGACAAAAATCCTTGCCCTCATGAATCAGACATTCAGCTGCATCCCAACGAATAGAAAAGTTAGTCAAAATGGACCTTTATTTCCCAGGAATGGCTTTACTATGGATTTCCTTCTCTTGCCTTTATTTTGAGCTCATCAGAACCCCCAAGGTATTACTATCATTAAAATACCATGGAGCAATGACTGGCATCTTTCCCCAAATCCCATCAAACTTTTACCCACCTGTTTCCTGGAGACCACACGCTTACCTCCTGCTCTTGGTTTTCCAACATCCTACACTGAAAGCCCATTGGAAGAATACATCTGGTGGGGACAGGGGAACAATCATGGTTAGCATGCTTCTATTCTTATCACTCTTTATCAAGGAAAATTTTCATTGACCCCCCCTCGGGAAAACCCAGGCACCTTTTTTGTTGTTGTTCTTGTGTAAAACTTAAAGAGGAAGCAAAAAAATCCCCGTCTTAGCCCAGTGCCGAGCCAAAAGCCCCGGGGGATTTGCCTCCCTTCGCATACCACAGCCTGGACCCTTAACCAGGCCACCTCCAACCAAAGCATGTTTGGGTCTATGCAGCGTTCACCTCGGGCAGCCAGAACAGGCAAGTTGGGTTGTCAAACCTTTCTGCAGGAGCACTGCAGGGGAAAGCCCCTGTCTTGTGGCCACACAACACGCCTCGGCAAGGGAGCCTGACACCGCCCCCTCCTGGCGGTTTAGAGACCACCAAGCCCCACAAACACCCATGTTCTGAAGTCTCTCTTTGTCTTCCTAACCAGTCGCCTACCCAGGAGTAAATCACAGAGCTGGAGAGCGCGGGGAGCACCTGAGTGGGTTGCCCGGTTGCGACCTTCCCTTACCTAATCTGTTCTCCGGAACCCAAGCCAATGGTTCCAATCATTTCCTCTCTCGACATGCTTTCCGGTTTGTACCTCTGCCCAAGCACCCCACAGCTGCACGGGTCGGCTCGGGATGTTTTCCGCTCCTTTGTAAAGATTCATTAAAGCCTAAGCCCCTGATTTCCCCCAGTGTGGCCGTTTACATGTGCAGCGACATCGCCCACTTCGACAAGGGGATCATGAAGCCTCCAGCACAGGGTTACTCCAGTCCAAAGGGGCCCATGATGTCACCTTCTGTTAAAATACAGCACTAATCTTGTTACTCCTAGAACCACTCAAACAGCATCCACCCTGGCGGCCGCCTCCACCCCCTTCTCCTCTCTTAAGAGCGGAACAATAAGGTTTAATTTCCCTTTCCAATTTACCTTGAAATGAAAACTGACTTCAGCCAATATGTACTGCCAACAAATGATCCAGGCTGGCTCCTGGGAAAACAAGACTATCTCGAAGCTCTCCCTCACCTCCCCCCATGCCCATTCACACACCCACTCATTTTTACAGTCCTACAATTAATTTTAAACACATTCTCTTATTAGTTCTGCCTTACCATTAGAACAGTGTGTAATGAGTTCCCTTCTATTTTATGTTTTGCTAACACAAGGCTAACGTTTCAAGAGAAGGGGAACTCATTTACACCACAAAATTAGCAGAGCAAACAGCTTTCCCAATCCTTTCCAGTATACCAGAAGATCTCTCCACACATAGCCACTGCACACAGAGACAAAACTGCGTGGTGGATGATGGGACTGGGCTATACCGTTGAGCAAACCAGAGGTTTTATGACTGCGATGCCATCTTTGTACTTTCGCTGACAATCTGATTTTTCATCTGATGAAGGCACCGTCACAAAGGGGTCCTGAACTGAAAGGAATCCTTAACAACCAATCTGTAACATCCCCGATGTAAGCAATCAAATGGCTGTGACCAAAAAGAACAGGCCGACTCGTGAACAATTAACCTCCTCAGATTTAAAAAAAAATTTTTTTTCCTTTTCTCTTTTCAGGCATTTGGTAAATTGCCAGCACAGGAGCAGAGAGTTAAATATTCTGACGTGTCTTTTCACAAAAGTAACGATGGGCAAGATGACAAGGAAATCAGAGTCATCCACACACTCAGTGGAGCTCACACATCTCCTGTGCCTTCAAAGGTCTGCCAAATTCAGTACCATAATTTAGTGACTAAGTGGCCATCATTCTCAGGTTCAAGAAGAGTGTGTCTAGGGCCCTGAACCACCTCCAAGCATAGGTTCCTCTCCTTTCCTTTGAGGCTAAAACCACTTAGAAAAAAATAGCTATAAACTGGCTTTAATAAACTGGCTTAAAATAAAAATCCTAGCACCACCCCCCCCCCCACCAAGTTGCTGTAAACTTAAATCTAAGTTTAAAGAGCACTAACAAAGTTTCCATTGTAACTCTGCCTTAAAAACACTGGACACTGGAACAAATACAAAAACCTAGACTCCAAATCATAATTTCTATCAATTACCATTCTCCATCAGCTTCCTCCACATAAATGCCACTCCCCAGAAGGAAATGAAGCTCAGTTTTGCCGGTGGAGGGGAAAAAGGAAGTTCCTAAAGTTAGCTCGTGATCTGGGAGATGGATCCTCGTCATTCAAATAAGGATAGGTCAGCAATCCTCTCAGCTATGTATGTATGCATCTCACTCTGCACTGACTACATTTCCTGGGTCCTTTCAATCATATCTGAAGCTTCCTTTACCTTCTCCACCTGTGCCACCACCAATCTCCCTGGGAAGAACCCAGTTGTTTGCTTTTTACAAAGCAGATTCCTTGTAAGGTTTTCTTGTGTCCTAACAATTCAAGGTAGCAATTCAGGCTTTCGCACCACCATTTTCACTCCCATTTAAACTACTTCAAAAAGGTTGAAAAACAGGGTGATAAAAGCGTATTGAGCCACCAAGACTCCTATCCCTTCTTACTCATTCTTGAGCCCCTGGAGCCTGATGCCAACTCAAAAAGCTCTCCTTCTTAAACACCCACAGGTGGTAGAGGATGCTCCCTTTTCTGACCAAGTTCTGTATGTTCCCAACCAAGCAGCTCCGCTCCATCCTTCTGTCCGTCTGTAACTTGCCACTCCTTACACTTGGGAGGTAAATTACAAAGGCGACCACAATCTAGCACAAGAGCCCACCTCTGTCCCGTAAAATACCTGTCGTTACTCCTAGCCCTAGTCGTTTCGGTAAATGTTGCCAAACTCTGGTCACTCCACCTCCATTCTCCACGAACTAGGAGCAAAAGGGCCCCACGACCTTCTTCGCCTTTGACTATTAAGCTTAGGGAGTGGAAAGGAAAGATGCTTTATACTTTAAAAACAAATGAAAAAGCCGGGTTTCCTTCCTTGGATCCGGAGCAAGCCCCCGCGTTCATCCCGGGAGGTGAGACAGCCTCTTCCCTAAGATGTCAAGCGAGATCCCCACCCACAAACGCCACTCCTGACGCTCAAGCCTCGCTTGAGAGCAGCACCCACTCCCCGCGGCCCCGCCCACGACCCCTCACCTGAGAGCAGCACCCACTCCCCACAGCGACACCGCCAGAGCCGCACCATATAGCCAGAATCTCGGCTTCTCCTTCCGGGTGAGTGGCCGGTGCCCCGGTGCACGACGGGAGAAGGCTCCCGGCCACACCAATGCCCGGGGCCCAGGAGGCCCCGCCCCTGCAGGCCCGAACTCTTAGTGGAGATCCCGGCTCCGGAGACGCTGCACTTGGCCCCACCCAGACCCTGGCCGGGAGTCGGGATCCCCTAAGACTCACTTGGGACGCTGGAGGGTGGACGCGGGAGAGGAGCGTCGAATGGGTTCTGACGGCCAATCCGGAGCCGTGTCCCACCCATCGTTGTCAGGCCCAGCCAATCAGGCCCAGGGAGCGTTATTAAAGGTCCAAAGGAGGGTGTTTGGGGCCAAGAGGTGTCAGGAGGCTGTCTCCGGTATTTGTCTGGCCGAGGGCCGTCCGGAGTGTGAGAGGATCGGGGAAGAAGACGTCCACGTTCCTGGAGCTTCGCAAAGTCCCGAGAGCTTCCCCATTTCAACCCCGCGGGTTGCAGTTCCCTCGCGGAGTTATCGAAGGCGTTCCAACTCAGTTCGTAAAACCACAGATTGTCACCGCGAAAACCGAACTGCGATGGCCCAACAAACATCGGGTTCACTCGCGGAAACAAGTCCAAAGAAGGATCGTGCAGCTAGTTAGGGAAAAGAAAATACGTTGAATATGATGTTTTTATGTTGTTGAAATGTCTTTTAACAACCTGTTAAAACATCATTGTTGCAAAGATAACTATCAAGGAAAAAGTCAGGGTCACAAAAGACAAGCTCTGAAGTTAGGTGGCCTGACTACAATACCCAGCACTGAACTGGGCCGTGGGGCTTTAAACTGATCTTAAAGCTTTGTAAATCTTAGTCCCCTCATCTGTAGAATGGAGAATACTGTGCAATCTCAAAGCAGAGTTTCTCAAACCTTTTAGTCTCAGGATCCCTTTACATTTTTTTTTTTAAGTAAATTATACACCCAACCTGGGGCTGGAACTCCACCCCAAGATCAAGAGTCACATGCCCTAAGGATTCAACCAGCCAGGCGCCCCCACATTCTTAAAAATTGAGAGTGTTTCTTTAGAGGCGCCCGGGGGGCTCTGTCCGTTAAGCGTCTGCCTTTGGCTCAGGTCATGATCTCAAGTCTTGGGATTGAGTCCCAAATCGGGCTACCCGCTCAGCGGGGCGTCTGCTTCTCCCTCTCCTTCTGCCCTTCCCCCAGCGCACCTCTCCTTCTGCCCTTCCCCCAGCACAATGCGCGCGCTCTCTTTCTCAAAAAAAAAAAGAGAGAGAGAGAGACTGTTTATGTGAGATATTCACCAAATTAAAAATTAAAATTGAGAAATTAAAAAGCATGTATTAATTCACCTGAATTAATAATAAACCAATACATTTTAATATATTTTATGAAATATAACTACATCTTCCCCCCAAAATTAGTAGAGTGGCAATGCACTACAATTTTTCAAATCTCTTTAATGTCTGGCTTAAAAGAAGACAGCTGGATTCTCATATTTGCCTCCCCATTCTCTCTGGTTTGCTATGTTATTTTGGTCTAGGAAATGCAGAAAATCCGGTCTCTCACAGATACATAGTTAGAAAAGGAAGGGGTATTTTTAGCCAATAATTGTAGATACTTTATGATACTAGCAAAACTCAACTAATGGTAATTTTTTATTTATTTATTTATTTATTTTTTGGAGAGAGAGAAGCAGAGAGGGAATCCCAAGCAGGCTCCACACCCAGCACGAGCCCAAGGAGGGGATCCATCTCGCAACCCTGAGATCATGACCTGAGAGGAAATCAAGACTCAGACGCTTAAGGACTGAGCCACCCAGGCGCCCCAGTTTCTTAAAGATTAGCAGCCTGGGCACCTCAGTCCATTAAGCGTCTGACTTTGGCTCAGGTCATGATCTCAGAGCCCCGGAAAATGATCCCTGAATGAGCTACCCGCTGAATGGGGAGTCCGCTTCTCCCTCTCCCACTGCCCCTCCCCCTCCCCCTGCTCATGCGCATGTTTGGGCTCTCTCTTAATCAATCTATCTAAAAAAAAAAAAAGATTACTTGCAATAGGGAATCCGAAACCACTTGGAAAATATTGGTTTACTGAATTATGCGGATCTTCCAAATATTGATGAATTTCACTACTCAACATAAAAAAATCACATTTATTATAATCATCATTGATCTCAACAGGAAAATCCAGGGAAGCTGTCAAGCTCACTTTGGTGGATACCACCTTTTCCAAAATTGCAATTTTTTTCTTGAAAGCTCAAATTTTGGGGTGCCTGGGTGGCTCAGCTGGTTAGGTGTCTGACTTTGGGTCAGGATCTCAGGCCCCTGAGTTGGAGCCCCAAGTCTGGCTCCCTGCTTAGTGGGGAGGCTTCTCCCTCTCCCTCGGCCCCTACCCCCTACTTGTTCTCTCTGGCTCTCTGTCACTCTCAAATAAAGAAAGAATCCTTAAAAAAAGAAAAAGCTCAAATTTTATCATTGACAAAAATACCTTTAAGCCATTTTTCCTTGAAGTGTCAGGCTCATTCCATTCAAATAGTCAAGTCTGAATAACCACAGTTTCCCTGTCATTCTTTCAAACAAAAATGGTGTTCTAAAGCCCACAGCCATACCATCTTGAACACCCCTGATCTCAGAAACTAAGCAGGGTCAGCCCTGGTTAGTACTTAGATGGGAAAAATGGTGTTCTATGAAAAAATGCAGCCAGTTCAGCTCACACAACTCAATCACACAACTGTATACATCAGTAAGCAGCAGAAGTGTTTTATGTACCTCTCCTATTTCATTACACAGAACATTTAAAAGATGTATACTCCAGAAGAGAGATTTCACAAAATTAATAATTTGTACTGCTTCATAAGGGATAGTCTTAAGTGGAAGTGGCTTTCTTTTTTTAAGATTTTATTTTTTTTAGGCTTTTTCTTTTAAGACTTTATGTATTTATTTGACAGAGAGAGAGACAGCAAGAGAGGGAACACAAGCAGGGGGAGTGGGAGAGGGAGAAGCAGGCTTCCCGCTGAGCAGGGAGCCCGATGCAGGGCTCCATCCCAGGACCCCAGGATCATGACCTGAGCTGAAGGCAGATGCTTAATGACTGAGCCACCCAGGTGCCCCTTAAAGATTTTATTTTTAAGTAATCTTTACACCCAATGTGGACCTCAAACTCACAACCCTGAGATCGAGAGTCACATGCTCTACTGACTGAGCCAACCAGGCACCCCAAAGTGACTTCTTAATTCTTTTATTGCATAGGCATGGCAGGGAAGAATTGGATGACTCTAGCACCAGTTGGCACTGTGCTGCCCTGATTGACACTAAGGTGCCCACAATGTCACCCACCGTCACCTTTATGCCATCAGTGAAAATATAAACACAGTGAAAAAGAGCAAATCATGTCTTAATATTATCATAAAAATAGTTTCAACCTTACAGACTCCCTGAAACTCTCTCAGGCACTCCCAGGGTCTGTGGACTACACGTGGAGAACCAAAGAATATATCTGCAAATAGTCATTAGACAAATATTCATTGAGCCCTTTCTATGGACACTGTTTTAGGCAGTATGAATAAAGTGAGCCCAACAGGAAAATACCCTGACCTCCTGGAGCTTATATTATAAGTAGTGTAAGGGCTTAGCATCATTGCCTCACATATCACTCAAATTTTTTTTTTTTTTTTTTAGAGAGAGAGTTAGAGTGCATGCACACACCAAGTTGGGAAGGAGGGCAGAGGGAGAGAGAGAATCTCAAGCCGACTCCACGCTCAGCACAGAGCCAGATATGGGGCTTGATCTCAGAACCCTGAGATCATAAGCTGAGCAAAAATCAGAAGTTGGATGCTTAACTGACTGAGCCACCTAGGCACCCCCTCAATAAATGTTTTTATTTTTTATTTTTATTTTTTTAAGATTTTATTTATTTATTCATGAGAGAGAGAGAGGCAGAGGAAGAAGCAGGCTTCCCGCGGAGCAGGGAGCCCAATGCGGGGCTTACCCCCAGGACCCTGGGATCATGACCTGAGCCGAAGGCAGACGCTTAACCATCTGAGCCACCCAGGCGCCCTCAATAAATGTTTTTAAATAAATTTATTAAACAGTTTGAATGTAATATAGGTTTCTCACTCAGTGCCATATCTTGACCTTATTTTTTCAACGACAATTTCTAACACTTGATAATGGGGCCAATCTTTATCATACCTGAAATTCTAGTGCCTCTCCAGGCAGTTATCATTTTGCATGAGAAAATCAATCAATGTCAGGGCTA
Organism: Callorhinus ursinus; assembly: GCF_003265705.2. Classification (NCBI taxonomy): domain Eukaryota; kingdom Metazoa; phylum Chordata; class Mammalia; order Carnivora; family Otariidae; genus Callorhinus; species Callorhinus ursinus. Next base: position 6,949,798 of record NW_027397114.1, read on the forward strand.
TAGGTACATGATTTGAGATGTGTAGGTTTTAATTAGAGTCAGTAACTACCAGGAAGTCAGGTGAGAATCAAACTGACCGGGGGAGGTAAGAAAGACAGATAGCTCTTAAGTATATTTGCCTCTTAAAAGAGAGTACTTATTAATGCCAAATGAATAAATCTTTAACAATAGAATGTCAAGTAGTAGTGAAAATGAAACAAAGAATCTCACACCCATTAGAAGATGACTACTATCAAAGAAACAGAAAACAACAAGTATTTGCATGGATGTGGAGAAATTGGAACGTTATGCACTCTTGGATGGAATGTAAAATAGTACAGCCACTAGGGAATACAGTTTGGCAATTCCTCAAAAAATTAAAAATGGAACTAACATATGATCCAGCAATTCCACTTCTGGAACTGAAGAAGTGTTAAACAAACAAAAAATGGATCCAAAATGGAGTCACCTGTGCTAAGCCTGTCAGTAAACCAAGACTTAAAATCTAACCTAATTGCTGTTTCAGCCCCTTCCAGAATGTAATCTTAACTGGTCAGTATAGTGAGGTAACCTTGTCAGCACTAGTGAGGTAATCTGCCTGAAAGACGCCTTCCGTCTCCCAAAGAAAGATAAAATAATCCAGTTTTTCCCATCCCTGCCCCCATTTCTCTATAAAAACCTTCCATCTGGGGGCACCTAGCTGGCTCAGTCAGTAAAGCATGCAACTCTTGATTTCAAGCCCCATGTTGGGCATAGAGATTACTTTAAAAAAAAAGTCTCGGCAGGCGCAGTTGTGTCCCGGATTGCCAAGATGTCGTTCCCCAAGTACGAGCCGTCGCGCCTGGCTACCCTACCCTCTACCCTCGACCCAGCCGAATACAACGTATCTCCCGAAGCCCGGAAGGCGCAAGCCGAGCGGTTGGCCATAAGATCCCGGCTTAAACGGGAGTATCTGCTTCAGTACAACGACCCCAGCCGCCAAGGGCTCATCGAAGATCCTGCCTTGATTCGTTGGACCTATGCAAGATCAGCAAACATCTATCCCAATTTCAGACCCACTCCCAAGACCTCGCTCTTAGGAGCTCTGTTTGGAATTGGGCCCCTCTTCTTCTGGTTTTATGTTTTCAAAACTGACAGAGATAGGAAAGAAAAACTTATCCGGGAAGGAAAATTGGATCGAACATTGAACATTTCATATTAAGTCTGGCACCAAGAAGCAACAGTGACTCCCCTGGGCTCCAGATCTCTATATTATTGTTTAAATAAAGCTTCTATTAATCATTAAAAAAAAAAAAAAAAAA
>NW_027397114.1:6951177-7030835 GCF_003265705.2 Callorhinus ursinus
AAAAAAAAAAAAAAAAAAAGTCTCCCGGGCGCCTGGGTGGCTCAGTTGGTTAAGTGACTGCCTTCGGCTCAAGTCATGATCCTGGAGTCCCTGGATCCAGTCCTGCATGGGGCTCCCTGCTCGGCAGGGAGTCTGCTTCTCCCTCGGACCCTCCCCCCTCTCATGTGCTCTCTCTCTCAAATAAATAAATAAAATATTTAAAAAAAAATGGTTCAGATGGGGGAGCCTGGATGGCTCAGTCGTTAAGCGTCTGTCTTCTACTCGGATCATGATCCCAGGGTCTGGGGATCGAGCAGCGCATTGGGCTCCTTGCTCCGCGGGAGGCCTGCTTCTCCCTCTGCCTCTGCCGCTCCCCCTGCTTGTGTTCCCTCTCTCGCTTGCTCTCTCTCTCTGTCAAATAAATAAATAAAACCTTTAAAAAAAAATGGTTCAGATGGTAAATTTTTATGTTATGCATATTTTACCATCATTTTAAAAATTGGGGGAAAAATGAAACACAGAACTTCAGACAGGAGGGAAGAAAATATTTCAAAAGTGCTGTACTTCCCCCCACTCCTTAAATCACATGAGAAGCGGCTATCTACTGTACCTAAAATAGCTACTGTTTATAAGTGCTGGTATATGGCATTCCCTTCATACATTACAGTCCATCCCACAGAAATGCTGCAACTTAGGTCTTTTTTTTTTTAAGATTTTATTTATTTATTTGACAGAGAGAGAGAGAGAGAGAGAGAGAGAGAGAGCACAAACAGGGAGAGCAGCAGAGGGAGAGGGAGAAGCAGACTCCCCACGGAGCGGGAAGCCTGATGTGGGGCTCGATCCCAGGACTCAGGGATCATGACCTGAGCCAAAGGCAGATAGATGCTTAACCCACTGAGCCACCCAGGCACCCCTGCAAGTTAGATCTTGAGTAATGTTTCCATGTTTCAGATTTTTATGTTGGCCAAGGCTCAAAGAGGTTAAGGAGCTTGTTTGAAGTTACACAGCAGACAAAAAGTAGAGACGGAACTGAATCCAGTTCAGCCTGATTCCAAGTCCTTGTTCCTTTTTGCAGCATCCAACTTCCTCTCTTCCCCACATTCCTTGTGATTTTAGGAACTTCATGTGAGAGACATATTTCCTGTGGGCACGAGCAGTGTGACTTCAAATGCTGTCTTGAGCAAGGTTATTATGACTGAGTTGCAATCACCCTTAGAAGGGAAAGAGACTCTGAGGCTCTGAATAATTTAAAATGCCGCCATTCTTATGGGAAGAGAAAAGAACTGAACCCATTTGATCCTAAAAAGACTTTCAAAAAAGATATTGTTATGCAGAAACTTTAGGCTTGAGAGTTTGACCTTCATCCCTGACAGAGTTCCAGAATAGATTATTAACAAGAGAGCTCTGAGTAGATTGTAGATTAGCATAAACCAGTGGTGTTCCAATACCTGAAAAGGTGACCTTTTACTCCCTTAATTCTAGAAAGGTGTAGAGCATTTATACAATGATGATTCCCTCTACTTTGAAATACCCATATAAAGAGCCAGAATTTACTAACAAACCATATGTGCTAGACCAGAAGCTGTTTTCCGATGACGTAGGTTTAAGAAAATGGTGACATTTAGCCTAGAGAAGTAAGACCTTGGGGAACATAAAGGCTGAATTTCAATACTAGAAGGATATACGAAAGAGGAATTAGGTTTACAGAACACAACTGTGTGCAACCACACACCCAGAATTAGGAGGAATTGGTGGTATTTAGATGGGAAAGCAGAATTCAGCTTAATATGAGGAATTAGGGATGGCAGCATTTCATGTGGGCAGAACTATGGTTTGGAAGTTAGAGGTAACATCAAACTTCAATTCTACCCCCTTCTTGCTGAATGCCCCTGGTCAGATTATACGACCTCTGAGGGTCTTTCTGTAAAATGCAAATGGTAATTCCCACTTCTCAGCGTTGTTTAGGATTAAATAACAGTAATCAAGGCCTTAACAGAATTCCTAGTGCTGGGGTGAACATCAATAACGGTAGCTAATATTATTAGAACTAATTTTCTCATTACAGTTATTAAAAACAAAATAGGACACTTTAGGAGGAAGTGATTAGGTGGATTTTTGCCTCTTCCTGGACACCCAACCCAAACGTCTCAGGAAGAATTGCCCTTTTCTCTGTGCTCTCACGACTCTTAGCAAAAGTATTACGATATTGTTGGGCTGGGTTTCTTTCACAGCAACTTTCCAGAGCCCTGCACAGTGCCTGGCTCAGCAAAACTGTTAGGTAAATACAGGCTCCTGCATTCTGAGGTGGAGTTCAGTAGACTGGTTGCCTTTCTTCTTTACCTCTGATTAGGAGGATATTTGAATATTCAAAATAAGGGGGGGAAAATCATATTCTGGTAGTTCTATTTTTTTAAAAAAAGATTTTATTTATTTATTTGACACAGAGAGAGCACGAGCAGGAGGAGCAGCAGAGGGAGAGGGAAAAGCAGGCTCCCATTGAGCAAGGAGCCAGATGCTGGGCTTGATCCCATGACCCTGGGATCATGACCTCATGACCAAAGCTGAAGGCAGATGCTTAACCCACTGAGCCACCCAGGCACCCCTGGTAGTTCTATTTAGTTCCTGATTATATAGAAAAAAGAAGAATAAAGGAGAGGGGGGGGGAGAAACCCAAAACCATAAATCTGATGTGAAGAGATGAAGGAAAGGTTAATCACCCCCACTTTCCCATCAGATAGGAGAACATTTCATTAATTCACTTAATCATTTATTCAACAAATATTGCTTGACAACTGCGTGCCAGGAACTGTATTGGGCACCAGGTATAGAGTGATGAACAACACAAGGCGAAATTTCTACCCTTAACAGGACTTTCGAGAATAGCAGATATTAACTAATGACCATAAAGTGGGGTGAATGACATGAGAGACTGAATTTCCAATATGAACAAATCTGGGGACAGCGATATAGTTGAAATCAGAACTGAACCGTTTGTCTCAAAGAATAACAAGAGTGATTTTTACCTATTTCTATGTTTTGGGAGGCTGGGTGAGGAGTGCTGATGGAGATAAGGGGGTTCTGCACTAGAGCTTCTCCCTTGGCACAGCCAATGAAAAAGGGAAACTCAGGATGCCATGACAACTACCAGGGGGACCAAACCTAGTCTAAAGGGCGAGGCAAGACCTAGAAGGGGAGGTAGGAGGCTTACACAAATCTGAGGCAGAAATTGAGGATTACGGAGATTATTGGATATTCGATAAAGCTCTGGTGAGAAACCTATTTCGATAAAAAAATTTTCGAGGACGGGGCGCCTGGGTGGCTCAGTTGGTTAAGCGACTGCCTTCGGCTCAGGTCATGATCCTGGAGTCCCGGATTGAGTCCCACATCGGGCTCCCTGCTCAGCGGGGAGTCTGCTTCTCCCTCTGACCCTCTCCCCTCTCATGCTTTCTATCTCATTCTCTCTCTCAAATAAATAAATAAATCTTTAAAAAAATAAATAAATAAATAAAATAAAAATTTTCGAGGATGTTAATTACTGTCCAGAAGTGGTTGATTTTTCGCACCAAGCATCATGAGGCTCGCTTGTAAAACCGCAGGTTCTAACTCTCTAGGCGGCAACGTTCTAAACTACACTCGCTCCGGCGCTTGCAGTTAAAAAACTAAAACTCCCTGAAACCCTCGCAAACTCCGCGTGGAGGTGCAGGACGCGCGCAGCACTTCGGGTCTTGTAGTCTGGGACGGACTCCGAGTCCCATACTGCTGTGCAGAGGGTCGTCGCGCCTGCGCGGTGCGGGCGGCGGGCTGCGCCGAGTACGAGGCTCTTTTGTTCGGCTGAGGGGAGGGCCGTTGGCCGGGGCCTGCGGTACGCCGCTTCAGTGAGGGGGTCGACTACGGCCATCGGCTTGTTGCTTTTCTGGGCGCCACTCCCCCGGCCGGCCCGACGCGACGCGCCATTAGCGCGGCACCGATTCCTCTCGGGCTCTTGGGCGCTGCTCTGAGGTGAAGAGCCTGCTAGAGGCGGGGAAGCGGGGGGGGAGGCGCGCGGTGGTGGCGGCGGCAACGGCGGCGGCGGGAGCCCTGGGTGAGGGGCCGCGCGCGCCTGTGGCGGAGGTTGGCAGCGGGGAACGCGCCCGGTCCCGCGCCCTTCCGCGCCGAGCTCTCCGCCGGGTGCAGGGGGTCCGGGCGCCGGGCGCGAGAAGGATGGAGAGGGCGGGGCGGGCAGCGTACTCTGAACATGAGATAGAGGCGATTCGGGGTGGGCCGAGCCCTGGCGGGTCGCCCCTCGGGGCCTGAGTAGACCAAGACAATATTACGTGGGTTGGGTGGGCGGCTGCCGGTTTGGGCTGGGGAGGAAACACTTTGAGTAAACTGGGAAGGGGACAGGCTGGGCAGCCTTGGTGCTGGGACATGCGTGGGGAGGGCTGACGGCTGCGAGACCCTCGCAACCTGAGAATATGGGGTCCTGCCGGGGCTGCCAGCGGAATTTCGCTCGCCGGGCTAAGGAGAAGTAACTTCGAGGAAATTGTAGAGGGGGCTGGGCAGCCCAAGGTGTGCTACTTGGGGAGGAGACCTGTTGGTTAAACAGGAGAGGGGGCTAGGAGAGGGAGGGGCAGTTCTGTGCCCGGCTTGGATCTAGAGGGGGAGGAGCTGTTAGGGTAAGTAGGGCGGAGGCCCCGAGAGTGTTTCTGTAAGGAGTGAAGGGGAAAACTGGCCGCCTTCGCTTCCTGATGGGTCGTCACACAGTGGGGAGGCTGTAAGAATAATGTGTGAAGAAAGGACAAAACAAGATTTCTTCCCTCTTCCGGATTTTCTACTATCTTCACTCTGATTCTTTCAGGGAGTTAAACAGTCCCAGTGCAGCGCTTGCTTTGGTTCACGGTCCGTAAGTTGTTATCTGGGATCGTCACTAGTCACAAAGGACAGTGAAATTGTAGAAGCGTGTAGGTGAGTTCATACTTAAGGAATTAAGTTAGTGAGAGAGACTGTGAGATGATGTGGGAAATGGGGAGACAAGGAGGAAAAGTTAGTGAGCTCGTGAGATTTATTTCTTAGGCTCTTGTGATTTTTTAGCCAGCCTTTCTTTGTTGTTGGAAAATTTGAATACAAAATGAGCAATACTTCTGCAAAGCTTCAGATGAAGGGTTTTCACAGACGGCCTTATATACAGACTTGTATTGGTTTAACTCGATTGAGGGAGTTTACAAAAAGGTCAGTTATACTGGAAACTCTGGCCTGGGGTAAGATAGCCTCCTCAGTTGTATTAAGAACCTGTCAGCAGTTTGGAATAGCTCTGAAAAGGTCCAAGGTTTTGGAATGGAAGGACGAATACAGTGGGGAAATCAGTACCTGTGTTCCTTCCTAGGTGCTTACAGACATTTGTATTGTAAGTAATATGAATGAGTGGGAAACTTGTTGGAACTGGTCACACCTTAATAAAGCTTTAGGGCAGGTTCAGGATCCTCATTCATTTCCAGTTTTCCCTTTGGTGCCATTTTTCTTCATTGGCTGCTGTAACCTAAATTGTTTTTTTCATTAAAGATGTAAATAGTGTGTAGTCTGGTGCTTCTAGCTTCTTGGTTGAAAGGGACCAAGTAAGGATACCCTAGCCTTCTGCGTTTTTAAGTGCAGGATACGGATCATTTTCTAACCAGACATCTGAAAAGAAGCAACCATTAAATAGGGGCGCCTGGCTGGCTCAGTCAGAAGAGCACATGATTCTTGATCTCTGGGTCCTGAGCTCAAGCCCTACGTTGGTGTAGAGATTACTTACAAATAAATAAACTTAAAAAAATAAAAAGCAACCATTATATCTTGTGCCCATTTTAGGGACTAGGAAAATGTTTCTTTTTGAGTTCATACCGTTTAAAAAGAGAACTGATGCGTTTTGTCATTTTTTTAGTAGTTTCTTCATCAGAATCTCACCTTGTTTATATACTGCCTCTGGTGATATAACAGATTGTGCATTAGACTTGATAGATTTTCATTTTTTTTAAAGATTTTATTTATTTATTTGACAGAGATAGCGGGAGCAGGAACACAAGCAGGGGGAGTGGGAGAGGGAGAAGCAGACTTCCCCCCAAGGAGGGAGCCCGTTGTGGGACTTGATCCCAGGACCCTGGGCTCATGACCCGAGCTGAAGGCAGACGCTTAACGACTGAGCCATCCAGGCGCCCGATAGATTTTCATTTTGTAGGTTATTTCTCTGAAGAGTTTTTGGAACAAAATACTAATGGCTAGTATATAGTATCTCGCTGTGTCTCTCTCTGTCAAATAAATAAAATCTTTAAAAAAGAATAAAGATTTTATTTATTTGACAGCGAGGCGGGGAACACAAGCAGGGGGAGTGGGAGAGGGAGAAGCAGGCTTTCCACCGAGCAGGGAGCCCGATGCGGGGCCCGATCACAGGACCCTGGGATCATGACCTGAGCTGAAGGCAGTCGCCTAACCAACTGAGGCACCCAGGCGCCCCTCTTTTGGATTCTTTGCATAAAGTTAAATAAATAGTGTTTCCAGGTAGTGATGTCTACTGAAAAATTGAATAGCCTTTCCAAGGTTAATTGGAGAAGTTATTCAAATATGGACAAAATTCAGATCATGTCAGTATTTGAATTGAATAACTTGTATTAAATCTTCACTGCCTTTAGCTTTTATATTTGCTGACCAAAAAGGAGCTACCTAATTTATCTGTGAAATTGTGCCTTTCTCTTTAGTAATAGCTAACACATTTAGGGCCTAACCGAACTGTGGTATTTGAGAGGTTAGTGTCAGTAATCTGGTTTTGTTTTATCTTTGAATGCTTTGGTCTCTGCTTTTAACTCCAACTCAGCCATAGTTCTGGTCTAGCTTTCTAATCATTTTTATTTCCCCTTAAACTAAAAGACTTGCTTCAGGTTTATCACTGTGTCCTACTAATTCTTGCACATCCCTTTGGCCCCTCAACCCAAAGCTGTGTGTGTCGGTTTATCCACATCAGCATGCTGAAAGGGGTTAGCCAAGTTTCTGGACACATCTCAGATAAAATTCTAATTGTATTAACACACCAGTTTTCTAGTCCTAGTCCTGGAATTCAAGGGCAGGTATTCCTTTAAAAATGAAACTCCTGCTTCCTGGGTATGTGGCACGAATTCTTGTTTTCTACTCAGTCAAGTTTTCCATCTGGAAAGCATTTGCCTCCCAAACAGCCATAGCTAACAAACAGACTAACGGCAGTTTAGAAACATGAGTCAAGAGGACTACAAATGAAGTATATATCACACATGCCTTCACCTGCCTTTTGATGACTGGTATGTAGTTGCTAATGCTCAGCAAAGAAGTACTTCTTTCTTGTTTTCCATTTTGGGCTTGCAGATGAGATTCCTCTTACTGATCATTCTCTAAAAGACTAACAGCTTTGAACTTCTAGTCCCTGGTTTTTGGAGTCTGAGACATCCATCCTTACTGTCCATACAAGGAAGGTTCAACACGTTACACAGGGCTCCGACCTGCCTTTCATTGAGTGAGTAAAAGTAGAAACAAAAGGCTTTAGGAACCACAAGGAAAAGAGAAATAATATTTGACTAGGCTTCATGGAAGAAGTAGCATTTAAGTTCGGTCTTGAAGGATGGCTCGGATTTTGACTGTTGGTGTTGGACAGGAACACTTCTTAATAATGAGCAAAGGCTTGCATGGAGGAAATGTGCAGGACATGTTCAGGTTATAGTTTTGACAGGAGTGTAGGTTTTGTGAGGGAGTAGAAGTATGAAATGGTTGGAACCAAAGGGTGCTAGATGTTGCATTGAGGAGTTGGTTTTTGTTTTAAGGAGGAAGGACCTTGTAGAAAATTTTTTAGCAGTTACCTACCACTTTCCTATTCAGTCTATTCCGCCCAAACTGGTTTACACACCGTCTGCCTCAGATGTGCCTCATTGCTTTTGTTCACAAAGGTTCCTTGGGCCAAATTGCCCTCTTTTCAAAATGCTGTTGGAGCCTGGCTTCAATCCCAACTTTTCAAAACCTTTCCTAATCAACCTATCCATTTATTCTTCCAAGCCCCGGTAGTGCTTTTGTGGCTACTTATTCTTGCTTATGTTTCTTTTGCTAATTATTATACACTTTTTTTTTTTTTAAATTTTGTTTGACAGAGACACAGCGACAGAGGGAACACAAGCAAGGGGGAGTGGGAGAGGGAGAAGCAGGCTTCCCGCTGAGCAGGGAGCCCGATGCGGGGCTCGATCCCAGGACTCCGGGATCATGACCCGAGCTGAAGGCAGACGCTTAACGACTGAGCCACCCAGGCGCCCCTAATTATTATACATTCTTACCATTTCTCTTAGTGAAATAAAGTTCAACTTGGATTGTTTTGTATGTTTTTATCTTTCAGGCCTGGCTCTGGGGCCTTTGGGAAATTTTCATAAGCCTTAGTTTTCTCATTTGTGAAATGGGTCTAATAGAGTTGCCATGAGGATTGAATGCCTTTATATACATTAAGTGGGTTTTTTTGTTTGTGAGAGAGAGGCACAAGCAGGGGGAGTGGCAGAGGCAGAGGGAGAAGCAGGCTCCCTGTTGAGCAAGGAGCCTGATGTGGGACTCGATCCCAGGACCCCGGGATCATGACCTGAGCCGAAGGCAGATGCTTAACCAACTGAGCCACCCAGGTGTCCCTATATACATTAAGTTTTAAGTGTTCAGTAAGTTTTAGTTATTATTATGTTGCTGTTACTTACCATTAAGGGATTCTCAAAAGCCTGTGCTCCCTGTGTGGCTGTATATCCTGCCGGCCTGAACAAACAGCTCCATTTGTCTGGGTGTGAGAGGGTCCCTTCAATGTGGAACCGTCAGTGCTTTCGCCAGTGACTTGGTCACCCTATATGCCACCCAGGATTTTAGTAAATGCTTATTGATTTTATTTGGTTTTAAATAGATAGTATTAAACGCTGGAGGAGCTGTAGTTAAAAACTTCGATGGTCATTAATGCCTAGGTCTTTTTTTTTTTTTTTATTCATTTGAGAGACAGAGATAGAGAGAGCATGAGCAGAGGGAGAGGGAGAAGCAGACTCCCCACTGAGCCAGGAGCCCGATGTGAGGCCCGATGTGGGGCTCAATCCCAAGACCCTGGGATCATGACCTGAGCCTAAGGCAGACGCTTAACCATCTGAGCCACCCAGGCACCCCAATGCCTAGGTCTTTAAGCTAGAGGCAAAAGAGGCAGAAGGAAAATAAGGAATGGAAAAAGGAGCTAGATGAAAGAAGGAGTGATGTGGGGAGTGATACGCACAATAATTGTCATCTGGTCCTTACTGGCCATTCCTTCAGTCTCGTTATTTCTACCTGGTCACATTTCTGTTCCTCAGATAAAGCAAGCTCTTCTCACTTTAGGACTTTGAACCAACTATTCCCTCAGCTTGGTGTGTTTTTCTGATTTTTGCCAAGTTGTCTTGTCATTGGGGTTCTGTTTAAATATTACTTAATCTAAAGATACTTTTTTTTTTTTAAAGATTTTATTTATTTATTTGAGAGAGAGAGAATGAGAGATAGCATGAGAGGGAAGAGGGTCAGAGGGAGAAGCAGACTCCCTGCTGAGCAGGGAGCCCGATGTGGGACTCAGTCCCAGGACTCCAGGATCTTGACCTGAGCCGAAGGCAGTCGCTTAACCAACTGATCCACCCAGGAGCTCTAAAGATACTTTCTTTATAGCATTTATCACTACTACCTTCTTGCTTATTGTCTGCCCTGCTCTGCCTGCACATGCATGCGTGCACATACTCCCACTCATGCTCAGCTTGTCCACATTAGAATATAAATTCTAAGAGACCAGGGATTTTTGTCTCTCCTGCTCGCCCCCTTTGTCTAGCACCTTACACATAATAGGTATCCAATAGATAATTGCTGAATGATGAATACTGTAGGAGGGTGTTCATAGGAAGAATTAATAACTTAACCTAGTCTGGGGCCTCAGGGAGGCTCTGACCCTGACATTTTAGGTAAGGGAAGCAGTGAAGTGAAAGATTGGGTCAAAGATCAAGGTAATTGTGATTGATAGGTTAGGTGTAGTGGTCTTCAGCTCAGATGCTCAGAGATAATGATTTGAAAAGATCTGCATTTTAAATGAGTGGCTAGTATTGAGAATGCTTCGGGTTAGGAGTTACCCAGTCAAGAGATGATGTTAGCTTGCAATAGGATGGAAGTAGTAGGTCTAAAAAAATGTAGGAATTGAAAGATATTTACCAAAAAAAAAAAAAAAATTAAGATACAAACTCAATAGGATTTAGCAAGAGGCTAGATCCGGAGGATAAGTGGGGAGAAATCAAGGATGGCTGTCACTTTTGTCGTGAGCTCAGTAAACACACTGTGAATTCTTAGACAACTGTTCATTTAATTGGCTTTTTAAAAAAGTTAATGTGTAAAAGCTGAGCCTGAAATCACAACTTCTGGAGTTTGTTAAGAGCTTTACTGGTTGCATCATCAAAACTGATTTTTGGTATTTATACTGATTTTCAGAAATCTTAACGTTCTTTTCACAAATCAAATGGTTGAGATTTTCCATTGTATTCAGGGTTTACTTCCTTTCTCACCCGTCTTACCTTTCTTGTAGGAAGGTAATATTCCTTTTGCCAGTTACTACAAGAGTGGTGTTACTTTCTTTTCTTTTTTTTTAAGATTTTATTTATTTATTTGAGAGAGAGAGAGAGCACGAGAGGGGGGAGGGTCAGAGGGAGAAGCAGGCTCCCCGCTGAGCAGGGAGCTCGATGTGGGACTCGATCCTGGGACTCCGGGATCATGACCCGAGCCGAAGGCCGTCGCTTAACCAACTGAGCCACCCGGGCACGCGTGTTACTTTATTTTCCTGTGTGGGCCAGATAAAAGGAAGAGCACAAGAAATTTTCTACACTTAAGGTATATGAAGTGTGATTTTTCAGTTTCTGGCAGCTCTTCTGTCTGGTCGTCTAGAAATAAGATCTTGGTTTCTCTGTTTCATAATTATTGGTTCCTTCATGACAGCCAGACCTGGGTCCTTCTTGAGTGTGTTTTGGAGCTGCTCTCTGGTTTTAAAAACTTAGCCATGAATTTCAACCATACACAACAGGATGGAAGTGCTGTTTTCTTACTGAGTTCTTAATGCATTGGGTTTCAGAAAGCTATCTTTAAGCTTAAAGCAGTAAATAATCTAATGAAATAGGACATATTTGCAAATGCATAAATAGATAATACTAGAAGGTCATAAAAGCTCACCTCAGGAACCTCATGAGGGTTGTTACATGTTTTTTTTTTTTTTACTTATTAGGAAATCGAGTTATTTAATAAATATATATAACTGCCTGTAGGCATAAAGTTGTTTTGAGAGGTAGGGACAGGAAAGATAACCATCTTGACCTCATACTAGCTTTCTTCTGGTGAGAGGAACTATGAGGATCCTTCAAGCAGTGCTCTTCCAATTTTATTGCTCTTGCAGAAAGGGTCTAGATTGAATAATGCTGAATGTGATATAGAGAAGGTTTTGTTTTCAAGAGCATCAGTTTATTGCTCCAACCTTATTCTCAATTCTATGAAGAAAGTAAAATGTTCACCTGCCTTTTAGCTGACTCTAAGAATTGATTTATGTCTGTAATTGTGTCATTTCACCTGAGGAATGTAGTTTCTGCCAGTCCTCTTACAGCAATGGCTTTTATCCAAGGATATGCATTAAATCACCTAAGGAGCTTTTAATTTTATATTATTTATTTATTTTTAAGCAAACTGTATGCCCAGCGTGGCGCTCAAATTCATGACCCTAATATCAAGAGTCACACAGATCACCTAAGAAGCTTTTAAAGATGCAGATGCCATGGTCAAAGCAACATTGTTTGTAATAATAGAAAATTGGAAACAACCCAAATTTTCATCACTAGGTGATGGTTAGAGTATGGTGTGTCCTTACATTATGGAATACTGTGCAGCTTGTTATGAATGGAGATCTATATGGAACAGTGTGAAAGATGCACTACGTTCTGTAAAAAGGCAAGTTGTAGAACCATAATAATCTATTTTCACTTAATGTATATCTGTGTTTATAAAAGAATGAGAACAGGCTTTGGCAGGTTTTGGGCCAAGGAACTTTGATTTCCTACATAAAATATTTTTGTAATTGAATATGAATACATGTATTATATTACAGATAGAAAAACAATATTTCTTTTTTTAAGATTTTATTTATTTGATAGATCGTGAGAGCAGGAATGACAAGCAGGAGGAGTGGGAGAGGGAGAAGCAGGCTTCCCGCCAAGCAAGGAGCCCGATGCGGGGCTCGATCCCAGGACCCTGGGATCATGACCCGAGCCGAAGGCAGATGCTTAACGGCTGAGCCACCCAGGTGCCCCGAAAAACAGTATTTCTTAAAAATAATGCACACCCTACTTTCTATGTCATTGGATCTGGTTGTCTATAAACTTCATGGGTGGTTCTGATTCTGCTGTAGGTGAAAGCTCTCTCCTCAAGGTCTGCTTTCCTGTGAATTCTTTCTTAGTAAAGATGGTCACCTCACCAGACCAACATTCTGAATGCTCCTTAGCATTTAGCTCAAAGCCCTACTGCTTTGGTTTCAGAGGCCTGTGATTGTTACCTGTCCTGACATCTGGAATTTGATCTTTCAGGCTGGCAAGAAGTAAGTACCAGCTCCTCAAAAACAAAACAAAATGCCTTATCTTGTATCTGATACTTACCGCCTTTTGCTTTCAAGTAGCATTGTTGCTCTCTATTTTCTAGCTTCTTACCTCCTGGTAGAGGGTGTAGAGGGAGAATCAGAACAGTGCTTTTTTTTTTTTCCCCTCTTGAAAGTGCTATGAGTTTGTGACTCTTGCTTCAGATTTACACCATCCCTGGATTCATTGGGACACTCTAGATGAATTTTGGTTTCTTAAAATTGGCATTTTCTTAGTACTCTCTCCAGCCTACTTGGTGTAGGTACTTCACAATTTCCGCACCGTCTATCATGTGTCAATTTAAGACTCCAAAGGCTTGCTGGGGCACTGACAACCAAGGCTTTGTTACTGCCTGCTGATTTAATTAACAGTGAATACCTTTGTATTCCAGTAACCAATTAAGAATCATTGGTTTTTTAATAGCCATACCTTACAAGGTCTTTTCTGAAAGAAAATCATTATCAGTCACTTCTTATTTACTGATGACAAATTGTAGGGAGGATCCATTTAAAGAAATCTCTGTCCTGGGGCGCCTGGGTGGCTCAGTTGGTTAGGCGTCTGCCTTCAGCTCGAGTCGTGATCCCCCGGGGTCCTGGGATCGAGCCCCTGCATCAGCGGGGAATCTGCTTCTCCCTCTTACTCTGTCCCTCCCCCTGCTCATGCTCTCTCTCTCAAATAAATAAAATACTAAAAAAAAAGAAGGAAGGAAGAAATCTCTGTCCTGTTCTTGTACAGGTTGAAGGGAAGTCTCCCTCCAGGTGTGTGGCTAGCTCCTGGTTCCGTGTGTGCAGCAGGGCTCCTAGCTCCGCCTTGCTGGGCGTCCTTACTAAGGACATTACATTTCGAGGATCGAATGAGGTAGCGCTTTGTAAACTAAATTTCAATAGAAGTGTATTTTTCTAGGCAGCTAAAATGTGGCAGACCCAGTAAATTTGTTTATTTTGAGCCCAACGTGGGGCTCAAACTCAAAATCCCAAGATTAAGAGTCACATGCTTTACCAACTGAGCCAGCCAGGTGCCCCCGCCAGTAATTATTTAGATAAAAGTTATAGCAGCTTAGGTTAACTCTAGTTTTTTTTGTCTGCAACATCGGGATAAGCCGTGAGGAGACTTGTCTAAAACTAAGATTTCTGAGTTCACCCTTACGTACACCTCTTGTGTTGTTCTGTCAGAAATTTTGACTCTTTGTTCATTGATTATGGCACTTTTGGTGCCAGGATGCTTAGGGGGAAATGGCAAATTGTGTTGATGAAAGGCATTTTTCCGTTGTGCTACTACACTGATTTGAGTTACCTTGAGATTTCCTTGCCAAGCAATTCCAATTGAGAGTTGTCCTTCTGGATATCCCTGCTAGTGTTTGGAGGCTGCCATATTCAGGGAAAGAGGATTTCTCTTGAAATAATCCATTTGGGGGGGCGCCTAGGTGGCTCAGTCGGTTGGGTGTCTGCCTTTGGCTCAGGTCATGAGTGGGGAGTCTGCTTCTCCCTCTACTCCTCCCCTACTCATGCTCTCTCTCTCTCTCTCTCTCTCTCTCTCTCAAAAAAGTAAATAAAACCTTAAAAAAAATCATACAGAAACTGAGAATCGGCACTTTGTAATATTTAAGGGGGTTCTTGGCTCATCTGAAGGTGCTAGATTCTATAGAAAGAGTGGGTTGCATTTTTAATTTACTTCACTGATTTTGACAACCAGCTTATTCAGGACTCTAGAGAACTACCTATAAAAAAGGGGAAAACAAGTTGGGAAGCCTGGCTGAGAATCTCCAATATAAAGAATCCGGTACCTGAGGTAGATGCTGGGATGAGCCAGATAAGCAAGCCCAGAGAGAAGCAGGAGTCTGTTTTCTACATTCTTCACTTTTTAGAGTTGCTCTTAAGACAATGAGTTAAATGAGTAAAGAAAATTAAGAGATCTCACTTTAGATTCCCCATTTAGGGGGGTTTCTTTACTTAACCTAAAGGATATATTCTTTGTCCCTTGACTCTGACTCCTTGGGACCAGGTTAATGATATAAGGAGAGGAGGCCTGCTAGAGTAGGCCCTGTAGAATAGCTAGAGACAAACCAGAAGCTGTCCTGACCCCTTTGGTTCATAGTAGCAGGATAGGATGGGTAGTGTTCAGTGCTGCTGCTTTTTGTGAGTAAGACAAATACAGCTATTAATGTAGATAACACAGGGCCTTGAATAGCTCTGAATTTTGAAGCCATAATGATAGAATGCCTTTCCTCTACTTTCTTAAATTTAATTACTTGGTAGAGGGGTTATTAGGGGACAGTTACTGTTTTTGGATTGCCTGGAACCCATTGTTTTCCTTCCACCTATTGAGAAAGGGAGTATCTTCCAATTTCTAAGTCCAAATTAATGTATGGAGAGTTGTGGTACCTTTTGTTATCTAAGGTGATTGTCAATTTATTTTTCTCCACACGTTAACCAAAGACTGAGGATGAATCCTGCTTACTTCTTCAACTCATAGTAGAGGGAAGCAAAGAATAGGACTTGTTCTTGGAGGAAGCACAACTGTACTTATCCAAAAGGAAAACTAAATTTTTCTTTCCTCATAAAATAATACTTGTAATATGGCAGTTAGAATTCTGGAAACATGAAATTATCTCCCTCCACAAAGAAGCACACAGAGCCTCTGAATCAGAGGCATAGTGAAGCTAGCCAAGAATTAGCCAGATTATATTCAATCCCCTGGTTAGTCTGATCAGTAAAAGATAGAAGGGAAGACTCGTGTGGCATTTTCTCTAAAAAACAGAGAGGTTGGGGAGGGAAGGAAAGCAAAGCAGATTCTTCAGTATGTAAGTGGAGAGGAAGAGTGTTGAAAAGATGCCTCTTATCTGAGAACTGTTCTGAATCCTTCTGTGGACAGGGGCCTTGCATGTTGCCTTAGACTACACTAAAAGCACTCCAGAAAACATTGTTTTGTGCCACTCTGCAAAAGTTCAGAATACCTGGGGCACCTGGGTGGCTCAGTCAGTTAAGCCTCTGCTCAGGTCATGATCCCAGGTGGGATTAACCCCACATTGGGCTCTCTGCTCAGCAGGGAGCCTGCTTCTCCCTCTCCCTCTGCCTGCCACTTCCGCTCTTGTGCGCTCTCTTTCTCTGTCAAATAAATATTTATTTAAAGATTTTATTAATTTATTTGACAGAGACAGCAAGAGAGGGAACACAAGCAGGGGGAATGGGAGAGGGAGGAGCAGGCTTCCTCCTGAGCACGGGGCCTGATTCGGGGCTCGATCCTAGGACCCTGGGATCATGACCTGAGCTGAAGGCCAGCGCTTTACCAATTGAGCCACCCAGGTGCCCCATAAATAAAATCTTAAAGTTCAGAATACCTTTAAGTAAAAGTGGTGTTTGCTTTTTTCTTTTCAGACATTAAGCATCAGAAAAGCAAGAACCATGTCTTAATTCTCTTGAATATCCAGTATCCAGCAGTGTCTAGATTTTCTAGTATAGTTAAACAAATGTTTCAGTAAGTAAGCATTGCTCATGTATGCGGACATGGGAATATCTCAGGGTATAAACCAAAGCTGCTTGAGGATAATATAACTGATTCATATGATGATCCTGACTTTTATGAAAATTTGTTATATTTCATATGGTCTGTAGATGGACTTTTTTTTGAAATTTTATTTTTTTTCTAAAGATTTTATTTATTTGAGAGAGAAAGAATGAGACAAAGAGAGAGCATGAGAGGGGGAAGGTCAGAGGAAGAAGCAGACTCCCTGCTGAGCAGGGAGCCCGATGTGGGACTCCATCCCAGGGTCCTGGGATCATGACCTGAGCAGAAGGCAGTTGCTTAACCAACTGAGCCACCCAGGCATCCTGTAGATGGACTTTTTTAAAAAAATATTTTGTACATGCCCATATTAAAGTATGTTTAGAAGAATTTCTACTTAGGCTAAGTAAGACTCCCTTTCTCAAGGATGCTAGGAACAACCAGTTTAACCCCAAATCAGCATTGCTTTGAATTTCAGACATGGTAGTAACTACTTTCTTGGCTTGGATTATCTGCTATACTCTTGATTCTTTGTATCTCATTGTGGGCAACTGTGATCCATCAATTAGATTTTTGGCCAGGTTTGTAGCTCATTTTGTTGTATTGATATCTTAGGGCGCCACCTACTGACACAAATTGGTAAGCAAATGGCTTTTAAGCCTACCAACAGTTGTTTTATTTGAAGGATTAAAAATAAATTCATAGGGAACTAGAATTTAAGCACTAGGAGTCACCCGGCCTGGAGATGTATTTTACAAAAGAATAAACTCAGGTTCTATAACTGTAATAACAATCTCTTTTTTTTTCCCTATCATTTTCCAGATTGTTGCATTGTCCCAGTTTAGAGGATTTTGTAGTCATTCTGGCATTTTTATGAGTCTTTTCTCCACCTCAGAAATAAACTAAGTAGAGTAAGAAACTAACAAGAAACTTTCAAATTGTAAATCATTGCTGGCATTCAGAAAACGCTGCATAAAAAACCTTAAGGAGACTCAGGAGAAGTGTTTTAACAATGCAAAGAAATGGGGAAAAATTAAGCCAGATGTTTGATAAATAGGACAAGCTACTTCACACTGTAAAAGTTGAAGTCCAGTAATACGGAAGTATGGATCAGAGGGTATATGTATATAAGTCTGATGCGTACATTATTTTTAGGAGCCTTGCTTTCAATTCAATTTTTTTTTTTAAAGATCTATTTATTTTAGAGAGAGAGCATGAGCAGAGGGAAGGGCAGAGGGAGAGAGAGGAGACTCCCTGCTGATTGGAGATCATGACCTGAGCTGAAAACAAGAGTTGGATGCTTAACCAACTGAGCCACCCAGGTGCCCCCAATTTAATTAATATTTTATTTTTTTTTAAAGATTTTATTTACTTATTTGAGAGACAGAGAGAATGAGAGAGAAAGCACATGAGATGGGGGGAGGGTCAGAGGGAGAAGCAGACTCCCTGCCGAGCAGGGAGCCCGATGCGGGACTCGATCCAGGGACTCCAGGATCATGACCTGAGCCGAAGGCAGTCGCTTAACCAACTGAGCCACCCAGGTGCCCAATTTAATTAATATTTTAGATACCATGCTCTATATTAAAGGGGTATTGGGAACATAATAACTTAGAAAGAATAGGGATGCCTGGGTGGCTCAGTTGGTTAGGCATCTGCCTTTAGCTCAGGTCATAATCCCAGGGCCCTGGGATCAAGTCCCGCATTGGGCTCCTTGCTCAGTGGGGAGCCTGCTTCTCCCTCTGCCTGCCACTCCCCCTGCTTGTTCTCTCTCACAAATAAATGAAATCTTAAAAAACAAAAACAAACAAAAAACTTAGAATAGGTATAAAAGTTTTAAGTGGATATGCAAGAATAAAGTTTTGCTATGAGATTGGTTGGGGCTGTTTATGCACTAACTTTCTAGCTGAATGTATCAGAAAACTTTATTTTATACTGAAGCTGCATAGGCAGAACACTTAATATAAGCAGCATACGCTATTAAAGTCAGTGAAGTCCCTGGATTTCTAACCATCCACATACTCACCTAACCAAGAAAAGTGTGCCCTAACGCCCTTTTTATTTTATCACTTTAGCAGCGTCACCCTTTAGACCAGAAAGCTGGCGGGCACTATGGGGAAGAAACAAAACAAGAAGAAAGTGGAGGAGGTGCTAGAAGAGGAGGAAGAGGAATATGTGGTGGAAAAAGTTCTTGACCGTCGAGTGGTAAAGGGCAAAGTCGAGTACCTCCTAAAGTGGAAGGGGTTCTCAGAGTAAGTTTCATTAACCTGGGTAAATCCATTCATTTAGTCACTGACTATTTCTCAGGAGTCTAGTAATGTGCAAGGCCTAGGGTGCTCTGTTGGGGAGTGTGACCCAGGCCTGGCCTTCATGGCTTATAGTCTAATTAGGAAAACTGTCTACATGTACAAAGTGCTATAATGCAAGACAGTGATTTCTGAGAAGCAGTTTTATGTGCAGCTTTAGACTGATTCAAGTATGCAAAGAGTAATTTTCCTTTGAAGAAGGCAAGTTTCTAAGCTTTCAATTTGTATTAAAAAGTCCCCTACCTCCCCTCACCCCCAAGAAATTTCAGCATTACCAAGTTCTTGGTCTTGGACACAATCTGGTTACTCATTATCATTAACTCCTCTTTTCCAAGGACACCAGCTCTCGTCATCCTGTGCGTCTCCTTAGTATGAGTGTGCTAACTTTGAATGGGAAGTGTGACTCACTGTGCCCTCTGGTTTCAGTGAGGATAATACGTGGGAGCCAGAAGAGAACCTGGATTGCCCTGATCTCATTGCCGAATTTCTACAGTCACAGAAAACCGCACATGAGACAGATAAATCAGAAGGAGGCAAACGCAAAGCTGACTCTGATTCTGAAGATAAGGGAGAAGAGAGCAAACCAAAGAAGAAGAAAGAAGAGGTGAGGGGAGAATTTTTACTAGCCCAGAGTTCCTACTGCTGTCAAAGAAGCTGAAAGCCCTTTTAATTTTTAGATTCAAGGACTTTTATTCAGCTGCTTCTTGGACCTCAGCAGCCATCTCTCATTCCTTCTGGAATCTTAGGCTAATGCTTACAAAGTGTTAGGGGGTTCACTCTGGTCAAGCCACATAGTCTATACTTATTTTATCTGAGGTTCAAAAATAATAAGTGCAAGTAAATTCATTCTTGTAGGTAGTTTTCAGTGTTGTAATCATTATAGGTGTGAGATAGCTATGTTCATCTATTCAGTACCTTAAAATAAGTTATCTTCTGAGGGTGAAGAAACAGCTGTGAAAATTTATTTTGCTTGAGATGTATGTCCCTTTTTACATATGGGGAAACCTCAAGACCTTGATGGAAGAATCACTCAAGGATGCAAAAAGGCCTGTGACTTGGAGCCAAGGTATTGGTGAAATATTGACAAAGAGTGTGATTATATTAATCAGAGAAGCAGGAGTGACTCCAGTCTGGATAATAGCCCCATATAATTAAAGTTGTTCCATCCATCTGGTTTTTACAGTCAGAAAAGCCACGAGGCTTTGCCCGGGGTTTGGAGCCAGAGCGGATTATTGGAGCTACAGACTCCAGTGGAGAACTCATGTTCCTGATGAAATGGTGAGTCTGCCAGTGGCTCTGTGTGGTGGTTTTTTTCTTCTCCCCATCTGTTCCATGCCAGAGGAAAAGAGCTGGACCTTCGAAATTCCAGTCGCCCAAGTGTGAAATCTTTAAGATGGCATAGTCCTTCGATAGTGACCCTCGGCCTGACTGCCAACCTGGACTCATGAGTTACAGGTAGGGGCCCTTAGGATTCTCAGATCTTTGCCCGGTTTTTTAGGAGATGGGAGAAAATCCAGAACAGAAGATACGGGAAGGATCACATTTCACTTATGTAAATGAAGGGGGAGAATGAAATGTGATTGAATCACCCTCCCCTTGTACTACCTCCTTAATAAAGATCGGGCTGGCCCCAGGATCAGAAGTTCTGTTAACTTCTCAGGGTTAGTTAAGAATTTCTGTAGCTCTTCCTTTGTCCTTGGTTGTTAGATCCTTTCTACTTTGTTCAGATTCTGTAATTCCAGGATCAGCCAGTAGGGGTCAGCAAGTCCTCTTTACTACACAGCATAGAGCAAGGCTATTTTTTTTTCATTAGAAGTATAGCAATGGTAGTAATACTCCACGTAACAGCTTAATGAAAACACTTGTCTTGAGAGTTACAAGAACTGTAACCCCAAATTCTCTAAAATTTCCCTGTTCTCTGTCCAAAAGGAAGGCTTTCTTTCCTTTTTCTTGGTTGTTGAAAAATACTTGAGCTTCCCCCCTCCCATAGGATCATTTGATTCTAAACTTTTGCCAATTAAGGCATCATTCTAAGGATTTTGTCCTTTTGTCAGTCTAGAACCTTCTCTGAAACTCCCATCTACACTAATTCCTCTGGTTTAGAAGGTGGCCAGAGAGGCCTAATTTTGACACTACTGAAAGCCTATGTCACAGGTGAAACTGTTTTCTTATTTTGCATTCCCTAGATGTTCACTGAATCTGAACTTTTAGCTGATTTATTGCAGCCTATAGGAGAAACGTTCATTTTTAAGGTGTGCATCTGGGGGAAAAGGATTGATAGCAGGGGTTATAGTCCAACTAGAATGTATTTTCTCTGTCTGCATGTGACCAGTCTGAGTTACAATACTGTCTCCATATTGTTTAAGATTACACTCCTTCGGTTGAATTACTGCTATTTGTAAAGATATGTAAAGAATGTAAATCTACAGGTTAAGATAAAAAGATTGGATGTTGATTATAAAACCAAGTTCATTTTAAGGTGATTTTCCTGGAGAGTTGAGATACTTGTCTATTTCCAAAATAGCAAATATTTCTTTGCTCTGAAATGACTGAATGAACTTCCCTCAGAAAGTGTTGTTTTTATTGTCAACAAGGGCAGCCTGCTTCAGGCTCCCATACTATCATACTCCTTTTCCCTCCCATTTTCTTCAGTCCATTGTTCAAAAACCTACCTTACCAGCTTAGTCAACCCTGGTTCTTTGGGCTCTCTGGCTTTGGTTTTATCTGTTGCTGAGTTCTAGAAGTTTTGGGTGGTGCCTCATCAGAGATCCCATCGTATAACTGCTACCGACCCTAATGCTGCTGCTCCCATCTAGGAGATTCCCAGTGGCCTTACTCCTAAGTCCCTTGTAAAAATGTATGTGATTTTCAAATTTTGAGACCATTTTAAAAATCCAGAAAAATACAGAAAATTATGTAACAGTCCCTTATTTTCTACTTCCCAGTGTTGAAGCACCATTTCAAAGCACCTGGGAGTTGTGGAATATCTGTGTGAGCATGGCATTTGGTAATGTTTAACAGTGTAATTATGAGTCAATGAGAACGTGTCCACCTGTGTTGGCTAGAGCCAGTGGTATTAAATCTTAGTATTGGTATTAAATCTTACTATCCAACTTGATACTAAATTCTATTACAAAGCTGAGATCTCTCCATGGGCTTTTGGTAGCTGGGATATGGCTTTTGGAAGAGTGTGGAAGCCTCTTTTCTGCCCTTTAAGAATCTGAGAGTCATGTGTTTTTTTTTTTCCTGACCCTGCCCGGAGGTTCAGATGTGATAGATTGAGTTAAGTGACTTAGCTTTTAACAAAGATACCCAGAGAGGATTTTCAACAGAAGATCTCTGAGGATGTCACTTGACAAAATGCTGCTTGGGCCATGTTATCACCCTTCCTTAGGCTACTCTTCTGGAATTTTAAAGCCCTATCCCTTGTGTCATCCAAGTTAGGAGACCACCAGCACCTCGTCTCAAGGTCTCTCTGCTTTGTTCTGCAGGAAAAATTCTGATGAGGCTGACCTAGTCCCTGCCAAGGAAGCCAATGTCAAGTGCCCACAGGTGGTCATATCCTTCTATGAGGAAAGGCTGACGTGGCATTCTTACCCCTCGGAGGATGATGACAAAAAAGATGACAAGAATTAACTCTCCTGAGTACCTGCCCCTGTCACATCTGACTGTGGGTTTCGAGTGGGGAGGGAAGGAGTTCTACTTGTCTTGACACCATAGAGGTGGCTTGAGAAGATGTTCTTTGAAGAGTCAGTATCGTTTCTGTGCCCTACAGCAGCCCAAGTGCTTTAAAGCCTTTCCATGCTGTGTAGTTGGCACACCCATCCCAGTGGAGGGGAAGGAAGAGAAGTGTTGCAAGGCCGCCCATTCTGTACTTTGCTGAGACGGGCAAAGGGCCTTCCATGAAGGACAGAACTTGCAGAATGGGTGTGTGGGAGAGCAAAAGATACTGTAGATCTTCAAAGCGCATCTCCACAACCCACAGCCTTCTTCCCAATAGTGTTAACTCTGCATTTTTACAGCGTAGCATGTGTGTAGTTTTTGGCTATTACTGGTGTATCATTTGGGGGGGGGGGGGTTGGGGGTGGGAAGGAAAAGAGATGGGTTAGGATCATTTTTGTTAAAATTTGGGGCCTGATTGGGGAAATGGTGAAACAATGGAAAGAACAAACTTGTGGTGATTCGGTTCTGTGTCCAGAATATTTTATCTTTTCAAAAAAATGTCATTGGCAACCTAAATGAGGACTGTGAGAGACTGTTTAAAAGCTGTGAATGCCCGAAACTTAAAAGCCAAGGTGTTCCCTGCCTGAGCTTAATGCTGTTCCCAACAAAGGACTAAGCCAGTTAATGTTACCAAAGCTGCCATTTTGGGTATGGAAACTGGTTGAAGAGGAAAAGTCTTATTGGAGTGTATACATAGGCAGATTGTTCTGTCTTAGAGGTGCTAATTCTTGAAATTGTTAAGAAGACCCTTTCTTTTCCAGTTATGAAGTTTTAACATCAGCTTGTCCATCCACGCCACTGGCTGAGGTATTTGGGGAGGGAAAGAGGGTAGAATAGAAAGTGGGAGAATAGAGAAAGAAAAGTCCCTGCTCTTAGGGTGGAAAACTCTTGAAGCCTGTTATTTGAACTTTGAACTCTGAAATCAATCATAGGTGGCAGGGTTCATCACTGACAGCACAAGTTCACTGAATCACTTCAAGAGTGGAAGGATTTCAAAAGCCCTGGTCTCAGGAGAAGATTTAACTTTCATACTGGGGCAGTGGTTCACTTTAAAACACAAAGCAAAATAAAACTTTTTTTTAATCCTAAGAATTAACTAATACCCAAAATGCTGTCTTGAATCATGAGATTCATCAGTTCTTGACATCGTCTAGACCTGCATTCTAGAACTCCATGGTAAAATCTTTTTAGGCATGTGTTAGGTTTCTGTGGAAACTTTGTTTAAATGTAAACTTCATACCACATTGTCAGTTTTTGTCTTAATAAAACTATAGATTTATAATCTTTGATTTCTGTCTTGATTAAGCATTACCAAAAACCCTCCCTGCCTTTCATTACCTTATAGGTTCAGCCCAAAAGGAAACAGCTTCCACAGTTTGATGGTTTAATTTCTTGAACACTGTAGGCTTGAAAATCTAATGTCTGGCCTGAATCTTTGAGTGGTTTCATCATTATTTATTTAGTAAATATTTATTGAACATTTATAATTACTCCAGAGATTGTAAAGCTTGTCACATCATTCTGTCTTCATACTGCTCAAAGTTTATTTAGCACTCTGACCTGCTTGCACTTTCAGACTACGATATGTTTGGAAACATGGGTTTTTGAGTTAGGTTTAGTTCGTGGCTCACATTTTTTTTTTTTTTTTTAAGATTTTATTTATTCCTTTGACAGAGAGAGAGACAGCCAGAGAGGGAACACAAGCAGGGGGAGTGGGAGAGGGAGAAGCAGGCTTCCCACAGAGCAGGAAGACCGACACGGGGCTCGATCCCAGGACCCTGGGACCATGACCTGAGCCGAAGGCAGACGCTTAACTACTGAGCCACCCAGGCGCCTCTTGGCTCATGTAGTTTGTAGACTTGTGTCACCTTAGCTAAATAGTCAACTCTAAAATTTTCAGGAATTGGCCTCATGTTTGATCACTGAATTAAAATGTTACCTGCTTTCTTAACGTCATTTTCTGCCTATAATTCAAGAGCCAAAATGGAACTAAGTTCTTGTTATTAAGAGGGAAAATGAGATTTCCACTGAGATCAAATCAGCTCTACTCACTAGTACAAAGCATTTGTTCCAAATAAACTGATGCATAAATATTTTTTTCAAAAAGCCTCTTTGGGGCATCTGGCTGGCTCAGTCAGTAGAGCATGCAATTCTTGATCTCAAGGTTGTGAGTTAGAGCCCTACGTTGGGTGTGGCGATTACCCAAAAACAAAATCTTTAAAAAAAAAAAAAAAAAAAGCGAGCCTCCTAGGAGTTTGGGGAGATGATGGAGAGATGAGGTAAAGCGGAGCCCGGGAGGCAGTCTTTCTGCATAGAGGTCTGGGTATGTCCTGGTGGTTGGCAGCAGCACAGCTGCTAGTTGAATGAGGTGGGGTGTGGTGGACAGAGATGTTCTGGTTCTCTTCTGCCTCATTAGATGCACTGAAATTAGCCTTCAGCCTTGGTGTGTGTCCAGAATGGAGTGCTGTTAAGCTTTAGTCTTAACCTTTGGAACCTACTTAATTGCCATTTCTGGCATTCCTGAACCCTGGTAAAACCCTCTCATTCTTCCCCCCAGGAAGATGCTGAAATTGATAATGCATGCATGAAAATGGAAGTGAGGATAGATTTTCACAATTTTGTTAATTGAAAGCCAACTGTCACGTCTAGATTAAAGGTTTCGGTATAAAATTTTCTCAAGTGCTTGTTGAAGCCACAGATGCGTGCAGAAATGTTGGAAATAAAAGCTACACAGAGGCACAACAAAGCTTCCATGTTTTAGAAGGTATTCGGAGAGGATTTCTTCAGGCAGCACAAAGGCAAGCTGGATGGCTTCTGTGAGGCTGCGTCATCAGGGACTCCAGCCGGGAGTTGAAGAGGAGACGGGATCACCTTAGTTGCTATTTCAGAAGAAGAGCTTACTAATCTGGGGACCAGTCACCATCTGAGGTGTCCTCCACTGTCTTCAACTGAGTTTCAAGTTAGTACAGTAAATGACCACAGAGGCAATCTGTCAGCCGACAGTGCTCAGGAATAATTATTTCTGCTTTTCAGTGTGATTTGAAAGTTTGGACAGCTATGTTTAATAGTTGAGTTTTTAAGTATTTATTTTCAGATACAATCTTATATTCCAGAACTCATTCCAACTCAGCTCAATTTGATTTTAACATGGCCATTTGGTGTTTGGCCATGTATGCTCAGGACATCTTTATGACCTGTGACAGTGGAATGTGTGTTACAGTCCCTATTTCCATCACAGAGAAAGGGAAAATGAGAGGAAACTGCTACTCCAAAATAATTTGGTGGAACTGGAACTCTGAAATCCAAATTTTCTACAGTGGCTCCTGATCCTAAACTATGTACGGACCCGGGTTCTGTTTGAGATCAAATCAACTTGATCAGTTTCTGTGATACTAGTATTAATCTGGTTTGCAAGTTGGGTCGTTCGTGAGGATAAAAAGATCTTGTTTAAAATTTAGGGCTGATAGGACTCAACTAAGTCCAGGCTCAGTGTTTCCCCTCTAGCATACAACTGAAATACAAATATCACTACCAGGCCAGCATTCCACTTTAGTAAAGGCAGGCATCTCGGCTTCATCTTGCTTTTCAGCGGTAGGAACCAATCTGCGCAGACGCATCCAGGTGTTGTCGTGTGGCTAAGGAAGCTTGGTGATGGTGGAGCTTAAAGATTCCGGAGACAATCCTCAATCTGTGATCTGCATATCACGTTGGTTTGACTGTCCAGCATTGAGGTTTTCTTCAGAAATTACTGCTCTTCTAACTAATGTGTTCACAGTTGCTCAGCTCTCTTCTGTGGATGACTTTTAATTGACCTCGGCCTTGGGAGCTTCCCGCTGAATAAATTGCTGAATATTGAAAGCAAATGAAATCCAAAATAAAACCATCTTGCACTGGGATGAAACATAATTGGTCCTGCTCTATGGGGGGCAGGTAGAGCAAGTATTCTGTTTTCTAAGGCTTCCCCCCCCGCCCAACCTTAAGCCAGTGAGGCAGCAGGACTATGAGGCGAGGTTGAAACGTCATGTTTAACGAGATATACTGATGATTTGGTTCTGTAGTTGTTACTTACATTAAATAGCTTTGTGTTAAAATATTCAATAGCATATCTGGATCTGCATTGTAACCTTGGTGGTTTGTGATAATACCAGAGCCACTGTTTACCCCACAGGGATTTTTAAATCCTAGTTGACTTTGACCAATCCTGCCATTTATTGTTTGCATAGCCTCAGGTCAGACTGGGCTACTTTGGGGCCCAGCTGTAGGGCACTGGCTCATTGTTTAAATTACTGTTTCAGCCCCTAGCTGAGAACTGGAAGGTTTAAGACAACTGAATTAGCCTGATTAAATTTGTGTTTAAAACAAAAGGCAGAGCACCAACTCCTTAGCCTTTTCCCTGCCTCCCCCCAAGTATAAACTAGGTTTTGTTTCCTTGGTTGAGGTAGCATCTGGAATTAAGTAACAAATACTGTGCAGCCTATCCATTCTGCAGTTAGACTGGAAAAGAACCAGCTTTAAGAACACACCTCTTTAGTGGGATCCCAAACTCCTCCAGACAATCCGTGCACTGGATTCTGTGTCTCAACTAATTCAGGCTGACATGAACTTCAAAAAGTCCTGGACAGAACAAGGAGTAGAACTCAAATCATGTGCTAAGTTCCATGTATATACTAAGCCCCACACGTTCCTTCTGCACTACGAAGTTCAAAACTAGAGGCAAGGAGGATGGCTGGCCTCTGTGGGAAAAGTGAAAGGTGAAAGGTTCTTGTTAGGCTGACAGAATGACAAATTGAAGGTCTGTGAGTCCCTTTCATGTCCCAGATCAGTGATAACAAGGCTCAACCATTCATGATAATGAAGCACGTGGGTTTTGCTAGACAATTTCTACACTTGGTTGGGAAGATGACTTGCAGAGAGGCAGCCACCAGTCTGGTGCCTGTGCTTGTATGTGGATAGCGTCAACAGTGAAATGGACTTCTTGCTGGTAGTGCCATAAAACAAGTTAGTTGGAGCTGAAGCTGTAGGTCTAGGTCAGTGCCTCCTGGGTGAGGCAGGAGACGTGAAGATGGTGGGGATGTTATTTTTTTCTATTGTTTTTCCAGCTTTTGCCAAACAAACCTGAAAAGCAGCAAAGTCTGGCCTAGCTGGGGGTTGTAAAAGGGCCGAGGGCTGCCTGAGGAACGCGGGGCTCCACGGAAAGTACTCCCCATTCACTGGCTGACTGTTGCTGTTCAGCTTTCCCTGGTCGGGGCCAGAGTCCGCCATTGGAGGCCAGGTCTTGGTGACACTGAGCATTCTCTAGCTCACTACATTTCCCCTTAGTTCGGGATTTCTGTTTTTATTGGCACTGAAATAATGGGCCCAACCTCACAGGTGAGATCTGTGCAGGGCAGAGGTTGAAATAAGGGGTCTACTTCCAAATGCTAATGTGAATTAGGACGTGGGGAGAAATCGGCTCGAATGGAGCCTAGTGCTGCTGAAGTCAAGAAAGACAAAGCCAGGCTTCCGCCCCCACCCAAGCAGGTCACCTTGAAGTCTGGTGCTCAGTTAAGCCTGAGGCCTGCTCATCTCGCTGCTGAGTCTAGGACCTCTTCTCACTTGTCTGAGGGGTAACAGCTCTTTGACAGGCCTTACTCGAGTCCTCGGATCTTCTTCCTGCCAGAGAAAGCCTTGAAGCTGGAGCACCCACTCCACCTGCCAGCAGCAGAAAGAGGTCAACCCCACAGCCAGTGCTGACCAACTTGGCCCAAAGCCCCAGCTCATCAGCGGGATCCTAGACACAACTGTACGTCTCTCCATAAGGGGGCGTGGGGGAGGGGGTGACAAAAAGGTACTTTCTCAGAGCAGGGGCAGCACGAACGGTAAGATGATTTTTTTTTTTCCTCTTAAAAAACATTTAAATATGTTAGGTTAAAATTGCAAAGCAAGATAAAAGTTACAGCCTAATTGTGTACTTAAAAATACACACATTTCTAGAAGAGATACAAAAACATGACTTTTACCTGTCACAATTTACTCTTCTATATATTTGTATTTTTTATCATCATGAATTAAAGGTTTTCAAACTTAATTTTTAGTCTTATTCGTTTTTCAAGAATCTTGCTTTTATCTGGCTTACAGACATTAGCTAATTCCTGATTAGGGAAGAGCTCATCTGATGACAATTTCCAACTAGATGGGGGTTAAAAAACAAAAGCCAGTGTAAACTGAAACAAACTCAGGTTATGAATTCTAGTCCATCCCTTGGGATACTCCAGTAGCACCATTAAAGCACTATGGGGCTAAGCCAGGTCACACAGTGGTACACGGGACATCCCATTATGGGGATCAACTAACTGCTTCTGGTCCTAAACCTCGTCCAGTAATTTCACAGGCTGCCAGGTGAGCATTCATTCCTTAGCATTTGCTAGGCACCTACCTCAGCATGTGGTGGCAGATCCAGCAAGCACCCAGCACCTGGAAGCATCCAGCTCTTCGTAGGCTTGATATTAAAGCAGGTTTTCGAAGGGAGAACAGATTCTGTTCACCTCAGCTGGGAGGCTTTCTGATGCCTTAAGCCCTGGAGTCTGGCTTCTTGCTCTAGTTCTGCGGCCCTGCTCTTACGCGCAAGTACCGGGCATGTGTCAGTCTCGTGGATTTCTCGGGTTTTTAGTCCCGGTCATTGGTGTGGCTACTCGCCGACGCTCTGCACCCCTTTGGCAGGTGGGGCCACCAGCGAAAGGACAGCATGCTCAAGATTAAAAATGCACTTTCTCACAGGTGGACAGACAAGGAGCTGGGCCAAGGGACAGCACCTCCACCTAGCCCAGTCCTATGAGAAAGGCCAAAAAGGATTCTGAATCCTTCCTCTGAGGATTCAACTAGCGAACCCTGTTAAGGGGTACCAACACCTGCTTGGAAGGTTTAATACCGTACTTAAGACTTTTGTCTTTCTGAATTCCTCATTGTCAACCTCCCCTTTCTCCACCCACCTTCCCAAGTGAGCTCTGGCTTAGCCACACAATGGCCAGTCCTCCCCTCCTGGGGTCTTTTACTCAGTTTAAATTAAAAGTAGGGAAAAACTGCACTTGAGAGTGAATCATCCATTTTATTTTATTTTATTTTGTCATGTGCTCACAGCATCTCTCTTTCTCTCTCCTCTCCCTGGCAGGTCAGAGATAAATTAAAAATAAAATCTACAAGGAAAATAATTTATAAAAGCACTTCCCAGGCTCATGCCTTCTTTCCCTACTGCTCAGTTAGAATGCCCCCCAGTGGGGAGGAGAATCGGTCCTTCTCTCCCCACAACTCACCCCTCCTAGTCTGGGCTGACTGTACTCTGGAGCCAGGCAGGGGTGGGGGCAGCAGTGGCAAACAGTTAAAAATAAAGACACTGTGGTCCTGGAACCATCTGGCCACCTTGGCGCTCCCCTCTCTGCCTCCCCCAGGCAGTCCTCCTGCCTAGGGCCCTTTGCTAAACTGGGGGTGTAGAGAAGCAGCCTGTGGCCGAGAGCCTGGGGGGGGTAGGTGCTCTCAAGCCCTCATTACATGCACTTCTCATTCTCCTAGAAAGAAACCAAAAAAAAAAAAAAAAAAGGAAAAAAAAAAAAAAAAAGGAAGACAGAGACCTCGGGACAGAGAAAAAAAATCCCAAGTGTTCACACAGTTACACGGAGTCTTTATGGCAAAGAGAACATTTAGCAGCTTTGAATATTGGGGTATCTCCTTTTTACTCAACAAGCATTCTAGACCCTATAAGTGAAACAGGGCTCAAGCCCTAAAAAAATCAAAGCGCAAGAAATTCTAAAAGGACTAGTTTGTTTTTGTTGCTGGGTTTTGTGGTTTTGTCCTCCAGTGACATGCCCAGTGGTTGGCAGGGGAGGCCTGAGGGAAGGGTCACTCCCCAGTGTTGTGCTGAATACTGCCTGGCTTCTCCACACGCCCTGCCTCAGAGCAGCCCCCCAGAGGCCGCAGGCTCAGCACTAGGGGTGCACCGGCACCCCAGCTGCAGCAGAGCTCAGGCAGCGGGGAGGGGAGGGGCGGGAAGAGAACAGCATTCGCATGCAGGCTCTGATGGAAACGTGGGGGGGCCTCAGCTGGGGGGGGGGGGGAGACGGGACCGGGCACAGAGGGAGATGGAGGGGCCGGGCAGTGAGGGACATGCTTGGTGTTGGGGCTGCTGCAACACGGCATGGGGGCCTCGTGACCCTTTCCTGTTCCCTCTCCTTTTTTGACCCTAGCCCCCCAAGCCAGTGTTGGGTCCCAGTCCAAATGAGAACATCACAGGACACATCCAAGAGCTCCCCTCTCAGGGCTGCCACAGGGCAGGAGCTGAAAGACCCACAAAGCCCCTCCCAGATCCCACCTTGTGTTCCACCCTCCCCTGGGGTGAAGTGGGGTTTACTCATGCATAGGGCCTAGGCCCACCTCAAACCTGCCGCCTGGTATCCTGGCCAGAGCCAACCTTAACCTGTCCTTTGATTTTCTTCCCGCTTTGATTTTTTTGGGGTTTTTTTAATCCCTCTTCCTTCCTTCCTTGCTTCCAGGAATGAGACTTTCTACGACTTTCCTCTCACAAGATCCGCCCCCCCTTTACCCTCGCCTCGGTCGGCCTCCAGCAATGCCAGCACCACCCCTTCTCTCAGAGGACACAGTAGGGGTGAGGACCCTGTCCACCCGAACGGTCTGGCTGCTTCCGCACCCCCCAACCCCCCCCACGGCGGGAAGCCGAGCCAGACAGCGCCTGCGCCCTCCTCTTCCTGTCCACTGACCCGCAGTTCATCCCATCTGAAAAGATCTACTGGATAAGAAGGCATTCAAGTCCCCACTGTAGGTCCAGGTCCAGGCCCAGCCCTTCTCCAGTTTCCATCCCAGTGAGCGTCAACCCCCCTTTCCTCCCCAGGCTCACTTTCTTCGGTCCTTTGGCTTCCTCTCCTGTCGCCGGGCCTGCTGGTCGGCCAGGGTGCGGGGGATGAGGAGGACACTGCCGTCCCCGGCATACTGGAGTGCGTACTGGCTGGGCGAGTAGGGTCGCCCGTTCTCATCCCGCAGCCGCCCGAACACCTCCTGGTACAGGCTCTGGACCTTCTGCTTCATCTGCCGCAAGGACCGGAGGAACTCCACCTTCTCCCGCAGCAGCCGGGCTTTATCGCGCTGCAGGTCCTCCACGTCCCGCTCCAGGTTCAGGATGGTGTCCAGCTTGCGCTTGCGGCAGTTCTGCGCCGCCATCTTGTTCTTGCCCCGGCGCCGGATGTCGCGGATGAGGCTCAGCTGGGCCTCGCTCAGCTGGTATTTGGACAGCAGCTCATTGAACTCCTCCACTGGCAGGTTGATGATTTTGTCATTGGTGAAGGGGATCTTCATGGCTCGGGCTCGATGCTCATCCCGGCTCATCTGCTTGTCTAGGAAGTCGGCCTGCTTCTCCTTGCTGCCTTTCTTGAGGGCGCCGGGCGCTGGCAGCTCAGCTGAGTCGAGGGCGCTGGGCGCCATGTTGTACGTGTGGTTGTGGCCCACGTGCTCCAAGTAGGGCAGGCAGGAGAGCTGGGCCGGGTCCTGGTAGCTCATGCGGCAGAACTTGGAATACTCAGGCTGGTAACCCACAGCGCCCTCGGCCTCTTCCAGATCCAGGGTCTCAGAGTCAGAGCTGTAGCCAACGGCGCCTTCCTCAGAAAAGGAGGAAGAAGCCGACGAGGACGCAGAGGAGGAGGACGACGAGGACGACGACGACGAGGAGGACGAGGAGGAGGACGAGGAGCTGCCTTCGGAGCTGCTCAGGGAGGAAGGGCTATGGCTGGAGTCCAAGGAGAGGCCTGAGTCAGAGTCGAACTCCTCTTCGAGCTGGGAGGCCTGCACGGGGTTGAAGCCCTCCTCGATGGCCAGGTCCATCAGGCTGATCTCGTCCAGCATGGCTTCGTCCAACAGGCCCCCCAGCGGGTCGGGCAGCTCGGGGCCGGCCGTGTCGTTGGCAGAGCCGTTGAGCTGAGCCGGAAAGAAGAGGCCCGCCAGGTTGGTGGAGCCAAAGGTGGAGTTGAGGCTGGTGGAATTGCTGGGGACCAGCGGGAGCAGCGTGGAGCCGCCGGCCACAGGCAGGCTCTCCACCTCGGGACTGAAGAGTGAGAAGTCCTGGCTGCAGCCCCCCAGGGATGCCTGATGCAGGCTGACATTCTGATTGATGGGGGTGTTGGGGGCAAGGCTGTAGTTGGTGCTCAGGGGGTCTCCAGGAGGGGCACTGTACAGGATCTCACTCGCCGAAGTGTTCACTTCCATGGCCTGGCGGGGGGCGGTGGGGGGGGGGGGGGGGGGAGCGGCGCCCCGGTCCACCCCCCCCCCACCCCCCCCCCCGGGGCCGGGGGGGGGGGGGGGGGCTCCCACCAGGAGGCACCCGACACAGGCACAGCTGCGCGGGTGGAAAGGCAAGAGACTGGAATCCAGAGCCCAGGGTCCACTCCTGGCCCTGCTCGATCCACCAGACCTACTAGGACCTGGCAGAGAAGGTCCTCCCTGTGGAGCCCACCCCAACGCAGGGCTGACCAGCTCCCGGCTGTGTTTGGCCAGACTCCCCCACCTTGGAGGGAGAGGAAAGAAAGGAAAAACACCCAACCCTGCCTACCTCTCCTCAGTGTAAAATCCGCACAGCGAAAGGAACACCCAGCCTTGGAGGGAGAAAACCTAGCTGTACCACTTTGCTGTGCGACCAAGGGCACATCACTCAACCTCTCTGAGCTTCAATTTCCTCACCTTTAAAATAACAAAGGGCTGACTAGATGACCGTAAGGGGCAAGAGAGCTGGCGCCACACGAATGTCCGGTTTTAGAAATGCTAAAGCTGGAAGCATTCGGTCATTTGATTATCTACCTAAAGGGAAGGAAGAAGGCATACCTAGGGGACAGTCCTGTTTTAGAAGGCCTAGCCCTGGGCTTCTAACCCAAACCCCACTCCTGACTGTACCCCGTACCCCAAGGAGACAGCCAGACAATGACCTCTCAGCGTCCCCACTTTACTATGGATCAGGGAACGACTCCGTTCTCTTCCCAGCGGTGAAAAAGCAGCTGAATGCGAACACCCCCCACCCCCACCCCCGGTCCGAGAGCTCTGTGTCCTGCTCTGGTAATCCTACCTGCATTTCCATGATGGACATGAGATCTTGCCACTGCTGCTCCAAATCGAATGGCGACTCCGTCCCCGTCAGGAGAGGAGACAAGAGGTGGTTCTGAAGACCTGGGGGCTCACTCTCACTAGGCACGGCTTCTGTTATGCTGGAAATGTCTGCTGGAAACTAGGGCAAAACACAAGAGGCTTTAACGGGGGGGAAGGCACGACCACCGTCGCATTCCTCCCAGAGACTACCGGCTGAGGTTCTGTCTCTTCCTTCCTCTGAATTCAGCCCCGCAGCCAGGAGCAGGCCACACCGGGCGCCGGCCCCTCGGGCAGCCAGCACAGGGACCCACGGCGTGCCGGCTGCCCTGCTGGCTCGGTGGGCTCTCCCTGGAGTCCTGCTCACCTCAGCATTCTCCCCAAAGGGGCAGGTGGCCTCCAGCAGCCTAAGGCACTCTTCCAGGGACAGGGCCGTCTGGTCCTCCCCACCAGGCACCTGTGGCAACAGCAACCGTAAGTCTGACTGACCTGGGCCTTGGCTGCCTGCGGGCCAAAGCCTCTTCCCCAGCCTTTCGAAGGGGGAAGCTGAAGGAGGGCCGCAAGGGCTACAGGCCCACACTCTCCCTCTGTGCCCGGGCTGACGGCTGCCCCTGCGTCCCAACCTCCAGGGAAGAAAAGAGGAAAAGTGGAAGAGTCCTGATGCAAACAGGAAGCTGCTAGGTGCTTTGCCTCCTCCGTGCTGTTCGTTACCAAGGCCTGGCCCCTCTGCTTCTGTTGCTCATCCACTCCCCCTTCCTCAGCCCAAGTGACTTAGAGACCCCAACCCAAAAGATACATTCGGGTTCATCCCACAGAAGCGGCCTTCTCTAAGGAGAAGTTTCTAGAAGTGGGCAGAGGTGGGGGTACCTGTGCAGGGAAGCTCTCCCCAGTTTCTCCATCCACTAGCAGGTTTCGCGCCAGAGCTTCTGCACCCTCGCCTGACCAGGTGTCGTCCTGCTCCGCTCCATCGCAAAGGTCCTTATCCACATCCTGCTCCTTCTGGCGATGACTATAGTCAAAAATCTCACGCCCAGCCCCCAGGTCAATATCCTGTCGCCAAAGGATGTCAATCAGATCTATGTCCTGAAAGACAGAGCACCGTGACTTTAGCTCTCGGATCCAGCGGCCTTTCCTAGCATCACTCCAATTAGTCCCGGGAGTGGGGAGCAGCTCTCCCAGCCTCTGTCTCCTCCATACCAACAAGGCTTCATTCATCCATTTCCAGATACCAGCCTCCAAAAAAATAAAAAAAAAATAAAAAAAACACAAGAGCTAGCAAAAATTACCAGCATGATCAACCCCATACAAGCCTGTGGGCTCAGGACCAGAGACACAGCCAGGCCAAAAGGCAGGGCCACCTCACCGCTACACAAGAAAGAAGGGGGAAGCAGGAGACACTTCTCATTCTGGGAACAAGAATCCCTTCAAACTTGGGTTTGTAGGATGCTGGCCAGGCCAGGCAAGGGCGAACTGTCATGCAGAATTGCTTCGTGGTGGCCAGGCTTGCATCAGCCTATGGTGCCATTTCATTTGCATAAAGGGGTGGGGTGGGCCAGAGAGGAAAATCCCTGCATTTGCAACCACCTGCTGCAACCAATGGCAACGACAGGCTGCCTCCAGACCTTCCTAGAGCCATTCCCCTTCCCTGGCTGAGGCCAAGAGTAAGGCTGGACACCCAAAGCCCAGGCTCACCTCAAGATCCATCCCTGCCAGAATTCCCACTCTCAGCTGATCCTAGCAGGCTGCCTCTGTCCCAGGAGAGCCTCAGGCAGTCAGATGATCCTCACTGGGCACCCCACCCCTGCCAAGGCCGGCCCCCGGTGTCCCCTCACACCAGCACTCTCACTCCCTTCCTCACCACACCCCAGGACTCACTGGCGCTCCGTCAGTCAACCCACTCAAGGACATGGGCCCCATCACCGCTCAGCCACAGCTGCCACCTCAGGGACCAAAATTCCTCCTTCCCACTCTACCCTGGTGGCTCCTGATCAGTTCCTGCACCAAATGCCACCCCCAGAGCCACCAGCATAGAACCCCAATAAATAAGAGCCATTTGGGCTTCCTACACATGCCATTCCCCTGTGGCTGAAGAAATCCTGAACTCTTGCCTTCCATTCAGAGGTTTTTTAAAAAAGCACTTTCCAGAAAGCAATAACCTTACATGAGACCCACCTCCCCAGCTCTGACCAGGTACCCCTTTCCCACCGTAACCCTCCCAGATCCCAAGACCTCCCAGGTGTACCTCTCCCTTCAGTCTCCCCACATACACCAACCTGAACAGAAGCCCTGGACCCAGGAGCAGAGGGGGGCTGGGCCACCCGGTGCCCAGCCAGCAAAGAGTTAAGGGGCCGGCTCCCTTTGGCATGGCCCCCACCACTGTGAGAGCTGCGGTCCAGGCGGGTCATGGTCTGCGAGAAGAGCCCCAGGGCAGCTGGTGCCGGGAAGCCGGACAGGGGGCTGCAAGGAGCTCTTGGCTTGCAGGGAGCACACCAGGCTGGAAGGGTGGCCCCTTGCTAGCTCCGAGGGGCCCGAGGAGGGTGCCCCGCCCGTG
Source organism: Callorhinus ursinus (assembly GCF_003265705.2). Taxonomy (NCBI): domain Eukaryota; kingdom Metazoa; phylum Chordata; class Mammalia; order Carnivora; family Otariidae; genus Callorhinus; species Callorhinus ursinus. The sequence continues at coordinate 6,986,997 of NW_027397114.1, forward strand.
CTGCTGCCTGGGCGGCCCAGCCCAGCCCCCTTCCTCCATCCTCAAGCAGCCCCCTCCCACCTCACAACCCCAGTTCCACTCAGGCACCCGGCAGCCCCCACCCTGAGCTCACCGCAGAGGCTGCAGTGAGATGGGACTCCCACCCCATGCTCCGTGCTCAAGCTGCAGAGGAGAGCCAGCTCCCTCCAGGGCCTAGCCTCCCGCTCCTCCCTCTCTCCCCCTCCCCACGCCCCCCAAACTTGTTACCTAGGCTGCAGCAAGGAGCCAATCCCCTCCCCCTCCCACCCCGCAGGTCACTGCTGAGGCTGCGGAGAGCCAATCCCCTCCCCCAGGTCAGCAGCTGGGCTGCGGAAAGAGCCAATCCCCTCCCACTGTCGTTACCTAGGCTGCGACGAGAGCCAATCTCCTCCCCCAAGTCTCCGCTGGAGATGCGGAAGGAGCCAATCCCCTCCCACCGCCTGTTACCTAGCTGCAGCCGGGAGCCAATCTCTGCACCAGGGCAGCTGGAGAAGCTGCCGCAAGGAACCAGCCCATCCCTGGGCCGCCTCCGTCTCCTCAAGGAGACGCACCCAGGGGCGGGCAGCCCCACCCAGCCCAGTCAGCCAGCCGGGGTGGCGCAGTGAGAGAGCCCCGGGGGGGGGGGGAAGGGGTGCCACTCTCCCTCCTGTCGCATCCTGCTTCCCCAGCCCACTCAGGACTGGGCAGAAACCACTCCCGCAGCTTCTCGGGAAATCTAGTTCTTCCCTGGAAGTGGAAGGAGTTTTCCTGTTCCTCAGCAGGGCTGCAGCCGCTCGTCCTGAAGCCTAAGGATCGCAAGCTGAGGCCAGGCCTGCTGTGAGCCAGGGGCTCTGTTCCCCCGACCCCAGGCCATAGGAGACAAAGGAGTGCTGGCCAGGGCTCACCCCAGGCAGAAAGGAGCCTCGGGCCTGAAGGCCAACCCTGAAGGAGCCGCACACGTGCGCCATGCTCCCCCTTCACTCCAGCTTCGTTCAAGAGCTTCTCCCCCTGGACCCCTGGTCCACATCTCTAACGCCAGGAAAACACCACCCACAGAATCAGGAGCACAGTTCCAACGTCCAACCTCACTGCTGCACCCCTCGAGCCTAAGGTCAGGTCAGGGACAGTATGTTCTCCTTGGTCACAGAATGCTCCTCGCCAGGAGAGAGTTGTACCCAAGCCACCCCCTGCTCTGGGCGGAGTGCCAGCCTCCAGGGGAATCCTATCCCCGGCAAGGGCCTGGGCTAGGGCTGTCCATGGAACCGGCCTGGCAGCGGGGGAGTGCTGCCCCCCGGGGGGAGAATACCAGCTCCAGCAGCGCCTGTCACATGCTCTGGACCTGGGTATTTTTATCCCTGAGTTGCTGAGGAAATGCTGTTCTAGACACGTAATAATTCTCCCTTCCCCCACACCCAGCCTAGGACCCTAATGCTGACCCACCCCCAACCCCCAAAGGAAGCAGAGAAGACCTGGGGTCAGGGACAGCACAACCTTCATGAAGGCCAAGAAATGGAAGAAAGCAGGGTCAAAGTCTCATCCCATTCTGCCCCAACCCATCGAACCATATCCAAACTTCCCACTCCAACCCAGGAGAGCTCCCAACAAGAAGAGGAATGGAGCTTAACCTGCAGAGTTCCGAGGAGCGAGCCCAGTTACACACCCCACCCCTTGGGGAGCTACATCAGGGCAGAAGGACGGAAGAGGAAGCTGGGAGGCATACTTCTTCAGACCACCATGCCAAGACTGAAGCCCATTTGAAAGAAAAGAACAGAGGAAGCAGAAAAAAGGCAAAGTTCCCAGTGGCACTGGAAGAATCTAAGAACTGAAGCACTGTAAGGTAAGGAATGCTCACAGCTCCCGTGCTCAGATAATTCTAGTCTTTCTCAAAGCAGATCCAGTGAGGCAGCTGAGCAGAGAGCAGCCCTGGCACTACAGATGTGTGGGGCCAGATCCATCTGACATCTGGGGGCTGTCCTGTGCTTTTTAGTAAGTTTTGCAGCATCCCTGGCTTCTCCCCACCAATGGCACCTCTTCCAGTTGTGACAACCAAAACTGTCTCTAGACATGGCCATCTATCCCCTGGACGGGCAAAATCGTCCCCAGTTGAACACCACTGGCCCAGAAAAAGCCACAAGCTCTGACAGGCACTGACATTCAAAGAAATGAGCTCAGAAACAGGCTCAAATGCAGGACAAGAGGCAAAACCTGGTCTGACTGGTGGGCGGAAAAGAGCCAAGATCTGCAGCCCCTCTATAACTTTTTACATACCCTACCCCCGCTCCCCAGGACTCAGCTCTGGAAAACCCAGCCCAGTGCAATCCAGCCTTAGCCTTCCCTTTCCTAATGGCCAGGACAATGCAGCAGGCTTTTCTCAAGCTCCTTAAGGCTGAGTGGCAAGCCCAGGCCAAACACAGAGCTCAAAGTGGTTTTATCATCATGCTAGTGAGGTGGGAGCAGCAGGAACCATTCACATCGTTAAAGGCTTTCTGTTCCGCCCAGAACAGTGTGTCAGCCACGTGTCAGGAGCTACAGATCTCTGACAGCTCAGAGCAAGCTGACTTAAGCAGCGAATGCAGTTTCTCTTCTAGCTCCCAGCCCTCTCCTCCCTACTCCCTACTCCCTGCAGCAGGCCTTTAAGCAAGGAATGGGAGCCTTGGCCCTCTCCTGGCCAAGAATAGCCATCTAAATCTACCCCTTGGCTCAAGCCCAGGAGAGCCGACTTATCAAGGACCTTACAACAACAGGCCCGAACACAAAGGAGAACTTCAGGCTATGCTTGTGTGTTTTGATGTGGGGGGAGGTACAAGGCAAAAGTCCACAAAGTATTTGTGTCTTAGCAACAGATACACACGGCACCAAAGCCCATCACAACACCACTCCCTCCCCCACCCTGGGGCCTCCAGCAGTCATGTTGAAATCCAAGCAGTAAACACGCTGGCATGTTCTAGGAACCTCCCACTGCCCTGACGGTACATTTAGAGGTGGGTCAATGGTTCAACACAAGGAAATGCTCCCAGCCCCCAATCCTGGTCAGACAATTCAGCTCATTCCCGTCAAAGAACAATGCCTGAGACGCCCCCCGCCCCGCAAACCACTCTCGTTCTTTACAGGGGTTAGTACTGACCTCGCCCCTTCAGGACCAAGACCAGCCCCCGCCCCCCAGAAACCCCAAACCCTTCTTACCCACCCCGACGTGTGGTCACTAACCTCTTTGGTTAGGTCTCCACTGACTGGAGGGGCTACAGCTCCCAAATCCTCCAAATCTTCACTGAATCCCTGCTCCGTTTCGCTTTCTCGCACCCCGTTGTCTGGGCCTGTCACATCCTGGAGGCCACTGGAACTCTCGAGGGTGAGGCCTGAGCTGGGCTGGCTGCCAGAGACAGACCCCTCTGGATCCCGGTGGACCAGCCAGGCGTTTACCTCAGTGGTCGGCACCTGGAACCTGTCCAGGGCCCTCACCTGACTGAGGAGCCGCCGGGCAGTGAAGTAATTGTCCAGGTCTATGCTCTTGGGGTGGATACCATAGCCATCCAAGGTATTCCTCAGGTTGTGGAACTGGGTCTGAGTATAGGCAGAACTGGGCCCCAGGATGATCTCCCGGAGCGGGGGAAGCTGTGAGGTCAGGTAAGTATCCACGTCCACCCGCACCCCAATCAAACTCAGCAGAATGGTGAACTGGAGGAGTCCTTCCGTTAAGTATTTCTTCAGAGAAAGCATTGCTGAAGGACCAGAATGTTTATGCTTTTTGGTTTTTAAATCTTCCAAAAGACAAATCAAGGCCACTGCTCTGCTGCTCCAGCCAGCAAGTTACCCTCCTCAGTGCCAAACCCTGTATCCCACCCTGGCAGAACACAGGGGCTGAGCTCCCGGATGGCCTCAGAGGAAAGCACACCCTGTGAAGCCAAGGCCACTCTCCAGACCACATTCACTTTTCCCTTCTCAGCACCTCACCTCAGCATGTACAACTGTTGCTAACCCAGTCCAGGCCCTCAGGGCCCACGTGACTTACTGTCTCCACAGTCCACATACAGTCACTTCCTCACTCACATTAGTTGTCCTCTCTGTAGATTCCACTGCAGGCTGTTCTCAGGAACAGCTGATGGGTTGGTTTTGTTTTTTGTTTTTTTCCTTCTCCCTAAGGTTTATTTTCTTTGGCTGGAGCTACAAGCCTTTTGTCTTGGGTCAGAGTGTCCCGCCTCCTCCACACTTACCAGGGGGGTTTCCAGAGAAACCTGAAATGGGAATCACAAGAGCAACAGGATAAGATTCCAGAATTTTCACACCATGATCAAGGCAGAAGGCAGGAAACACGTTCAAATTCCACTTTCATATTTTATTGAAAAATAAGTCAATTATTTTACTCCCAAAGAAATGAAAACCAAAAATCTGTTATAGGGAGAACAACTACGAAAGGAAAATATTGCTCACAAAGGATCTCCGTTTCTGGATACTAAATTTGTAATACCCTAAAAGGTAGCTTGTTTTGGATAAGCAGATAATGCCCGGGGCATCCAAAATATTTTACATGTTGTCTGATTTACCAACCCTCCCCCACCCCATCCACACACTACCCAGCTTCTATTTTTAGCATGAGAAGCCCATTTCCTAACTTAAAGAAAAGTTGTATCCTCCATCTCTCAAGAGAAAACTGCCTACAATCCCTGTCCCTTCCCGTTTTAAAGGGAAGGGAGAAACTATTAATGGGAGAAGAGTGTAAAAGGACATGAGGGCTACGTTCAGGACACCACCTCACGAAATAATACCTTTTGTTTTCCCAACTTTAAAATATGGTTTCCCTTTCCTCTCTCTCACATTAAAAGGGGGAAGGGGGACTGAGAGGGCTTTGGGGGGGGGGCAGGGAGCAGTGAGGCAGGAGGATTATTCGACCCAGAATTTGTGATAGGCAGGTTTTATTTTCATTAATATGACCTTCTGAGCCTAAGCAGGATAAGGCCAAGTTCTCAACCTAGATAGCAAAGTGGGGAGGGAGTAAACCTGCCTTTCAGTTTCTGGTCTCTACTTTTGAGCTTCCATTAACCTCACAGACCAAGACATAACTCTCCTCTTCACTGTTGTGACCCAGCTACCAACTTCATCCCAACGGGGAAGAGGGACACACGGACGGACGGACGCACACACACACACTCCTTATTTGGTTAAAGTAAACACAACTGCGACTCAGAATTCCTGCTTACACTACCCTCCCGTTCTCACGCCAATTTATTACTAAAACCTCCCAAGAGACAATTAAGTTCCAGAAACCGGACAAGGCCCCTTAAAGACGGAGTAAGGCTACAGGCCTCTGGTCTGAGCCCGGTCCCACCCCGCCCCGGATACCCGAGTCCGGCCGGGACCAAGTCGCCATGCCCGCTGTCGGTGCCTCGGCTTCTAGCCTTCTGGGGCAACAGCGAACAAGTGCGACTCAGGCGGCCTTGACCCACCCTCACAGCCAAACCCCACCCCGCCCTCCGTCCCGATGGCCCCACCCCGCTCCAGGCCTGGGCCTCACACCACGCCTTCTCGTGCCCTCAGCCCTCCCCAGTCCAACCCACCCCGGAGCTAGCTTTCTCAACGGCCTCACGGCCCCTCCCTGCCAAGCCCAGGCCCGGGCCCGACGCGAACCCCGCTCGCCTGCCCGTTCCCGCCTCCAGCCCCCTGCCCCTGGGCTCCACCCCGCCGCCCTTCACCCCACAAGCCTCGTTCCCGCGGCGCTGCGCCCGCCACCCCCGCCCCCACGTCGGGGAAAGGAATATGCCGGATACCCGCTGCAGAGCTCGGCGTCCGCCGCTGCCGCCACAGCAGGCCCTCAGCCCGAGTCCCGGCCTTGCCGCCGCCACCGCCGGCCGGCCTGGAGCTCCCCAGCCTCCGCTTCCCTCCCCGCCCCCTCCTTCCACCTCCCACCTCATTCGGAAGCCCGCCCTCCGCGTCCTTCCTAGGACCACGTTTCTCCAATCAACGAGCCGGGACCGCGGCCGTCGCCGGATGTCATTTTGATTGACAGCCGAAAGAGCCCAATGGCTGAGTGTGCCTCCTCCTCCCTCTCCCGATTTCCCAAGACTGACATGGCCCACAGCCCAGTGGGCGCATAGACCCGCCCCGCGGCGTGGGCTCACCAGTAAGGGGCGAAGGCCCTACAGCCCGGCGTTCTGGCACCTCGGCTGTGCGTCGGCCGCCCAAGCTGTTACAGGCGGGGCGCGGAGTAAAGTGTGCAAGCTAAGCGCTACCAGTGCATTCTCCAGCTCGGGGATAAGGGCTTAGGGCCGGGGGTGAGAAGTGGTTTCGCTGCCGGAGCGCGGAATTCTCCCCCGCCCCGAAGGTTCCCACGGTGACTTGCAAAAGCCCAGTAAGACCTGAGGGGGCCGAGGCGGGACCCAGAGTATTTCCCGCGGTGGCGACGCTCGAGCCGCCATATTGGGTGCTGGCAGCGGAAACCGCTATCGCCGTTTCCGCTCTGTGCAGGCCGTGGCCCGCGCCAGTCAGGGACGGTTGCGTCGCGGGAATGGCCCAGCGGGCCGATTGCCACCACAGTGGTGGGGCGTTGGCGGTGTAAGGGATGTGGCATAATTGGCGAGTTTTCTCGTGATAGGAACAGCCCGTAGAGCTCCCCTTCCCCGTCTAGCCCCACCCTCCAACCCCCGCCCAGACTACCACCGAGTTTAGTCTTGCCTTTCAGGAACTTTCCTCGATTTCAGATGCTGGCCAGTCTCACCTAGCCAACGTCTTTGTGATTTTCGAACATTGCTTTATTATCCCCAGCTTCTCTTGGGGGAGCTTGTTAAATCTTCAGATTCTGAGGCCTAACTCCAGAGATCGTGATTCACTCAACCCTGGGGTGGTGGCCTGATAACCTGCCAGCTTAGTAACGACTCGAGTAGTTTTAACACAGTTGATCCCAAGACCACCTTTAGGCAATCACTAAGTTGAAGTTCATAGTACTTTGTTCCCAGCTGTGGGACAAAGAGGCATCAACTCAAATTCTTGACTCCCAGGAAGATCTTCGTAATCTAGTGGGCGAAATCCCTAGTCCTTGTACAACTAAGGATGAGGCCAACTGCTAACTCTTCAGATAACAACATGCAGTCCTCACGTGTTTGGAGAGTTGGGAGGCTTAATTTGGGGTGGTTCACAGATTATAAAGCACTTTCAAAATTCATACAGAAAAGTACACCAGCGTCTGGTCATTGAATCCTTAACAAACTGCTAAGGTAGTTGTGCATTTCAAAGACTGATTCAGAGAGCACATGTTTTACTTAACTCGTTTTACTATTTGGCTTCTAGTAAATGCTAGAATATAAACTCCATGAGGACTAGAATTCTGTGCATTAACTGTTGAGTCCTCAAAACCTGGAACAGTGCCAGGAGCAAAGTAGACAATAAATACTGAATAGTTGAAGAAGAACTCCAGCAGGCAGGCCTGTGATTAGAAGTTCCTGCTAAAAACAGAAATTAATATGTGGAAGAGATGTGGTTTTGAGGGATATGGCATGTTACCAAGGAAATGGGAGACCATTCGGACCCGGAATTAATAAGACCATGAAGGGAAATACTCCTGTTGGATAAGAAAAGAGGAGAAATTGAGGTGTGCTTTGTTAACTCTAAAACTATACCAACGGGGTTGAGAAGGGAATAATTAAAAACCCTAGAACTGAAAGATACCAAAGCTAGACTAAAGTTGCGGGGCTTAAATACGAGACTTTGGAGAAAATAGGAGAGTGTCATTTGTTTGACTCAGCAGATACAGAACAATTTTAAACCCTGACACAGTTTAAAAAAAACAAAACAAAAACTGGGCGAGCCTCTAATCTATGGGAAACCTTAGCACCAACAAAACTGTTGTTTTAGACAGGTCCACTTGTATTTTCCAAGTTCCTTTTGAGCTGCATAGCAGGGTACCAGGTGCCTGGGATAAGAAAGAAAGTCCTGGGGCGCCTGGGTGGCTCAGTCGGTTAAGTGTCTGCCTTCGGCTCAGATCATGATCCCAGGGTCCTGGGATGGAGCCCTGCATTGGGCTCCCCGCTCAGCAGGGAGTCTGCTTCTCCCTCTCCCTCTGCACCTCCTCCCTGCTCATGCGCTCTCTCTCTCTCATAAATAAATAAAAATCTTAAAAACAAGCAAAAAAAAAAAAAAAAGTCTTACAGTGGACACCAAACTGACTAATGTGAAGTCAAATGAAAATATTCACTGAAATGAAATGGCAGCCGTAGGTTGAAGGCCACACTGGGGAGCTAACATGTGACATCGCCACATCACTTGGAAAGCTTAAACTCATTTGGTGGCTTTTAATGACTCAAAATTTGTTGAGATAGATAGCAGCCCTACCCATCCTCTCCTCCCCTTTCTGGGTCCTGGGTGTAGAGTGAGGTGCAGGCACTGAGGAGGGGAGGATCTCCGTGTTAATCCCTAGAGAAGGGGTGGGAGAGGTGTGGAAAAGTCTTCTGTTTGTGCCTACACTGTCCCCTTCATTTTCTTTTGCCTGCCACAGTACTTCTAGTACTGTGCTTCACTGTGTCTGATTATTTGAGCTTTCAGTGGGAGAGAGGTGGATCAGGAACTGTATAACTGGGTTAAAGGATGCCTGGATAGTTCAATAGTTTCCTGCTTAACGGTTAAAGAATTGTTCGCCTGTTGCAAGGGCTGAGGAGAATCTAGATGTAGAGAGCCTCAATCAGCAGTAGGCATTTAGGCCTGGCAGCCTGTGGGCATCCAGGATAGTTGATACTCCATGGTAGGGAGCGGGGATCCAAACACTGTCTTCCACTCTGTCGAGAGTTCCAGATCAAGTCTGAGCAGGTGCAAACCTCCTTCCCACTGATTAACCACCCTGTAAAATCCAGGGTGTGTCCTTCACCTAGGAAGCCACCCTCCTCCCTTCTCCCCCCCCCCCCATCCTCTCCCTCTCCTTTGCCTGGGACAGCTGTTAGTAGGAAAATTACCCAAGAAGCAAAAGAAAGATGCCATGCTGATGTGTCATCAGTCCTGGTATATCCATTAAATCAGACTGAGAAGACCACTGGAAAAAGTGAACACATGCGCTCCCTTCCCTAAGGGAGAGGCTGAGAGCCGTCAGTAAAACCAGGCCTTGCCCTCGAGACTCGAGACCGCTTGGGAAAGGAGAAGGTAGTGGGAAGCCAGGAAGAGAGTTTGTTCTAATGCACAGGGATTTAGGGTCATCGAAGAGCCGGCTAACTATACGCTGAATACCCTACTCATCTGGGTTATATCCGTGTTGGCCCAGCTTCCTCCATGGAAAAAGCTGTTGCCACCAGCAGGCACATCCAGTCATCCTGGGAGGAGGACATCTGCCAGGAAACCCTCAGAGAAGAGGTTGGATTTCTTCTGGAATAGCAGGGATTGCTCTTTCCCCTAAGGGGAAATCTAGTCTTTCTGCTATCCTTGTTGCCTATTGTTTTTCCTCTTTTTAAAAAAAAAAAAAATGTTTTTAAATATTGCTAATCTATATAAATATTTCTCACTCTCCAACTTTCATCTAATCCAGGGGAGTATATTAGATGACTGTGAGATTTCCTTATAGCCCTTCTGAGAGATTCTAGGATTACATCCTGTCAATACTAAATGTTAACATGTCTTGCAAGGAAATCAATTAGTTATCCAGCTAATCCAGACATCTGGCCTCCTTTCTTACATGGTAAACATCATTAGCAAGCTTGTTACCATTAAACCCTCAAAAGAGGTAAAGCTCTTCCACAAACCAGCCACTTCCCTGTGCATCCCTACACCTCAGCTGTCTTAGAAGATTGCTTCTCAACCCTGGCTGCACATTAGAATCACCTGGGGGGCTTGTACAAATTATCCATGCCCAGGTCCCATCCCCAACCAATTAAGTCGGAGTCTCCCGGAGCAGCCCTGGGCATCAGGATTTTGTAAAACACTCCTCAGGTGATTCTTATGTGCAAAGTAGAGAATCGCCAGCTTGGAGCAAGAACCCAAATTGGGTAAAAAAGAACAGCAGTGGGTGCCTGGGTGGCTCAGTCGTTAAGCGTCTGCCTTCGGCTCAGGTCATGGTCCCGGGGTCCTGGAATCGAGTCCCTCGTCGGGCTCCCTGCTCAGCGGAAGCCTGCTTCTCCCTTCCCCACTACCCCTGCTTGTGTTCCCTCTCTCGCTGTGTCTCTGTCAAATAAATAAGTAGAATCTTAAAAAAATAAATAAATAAATTCTCTTTCCCTTAAAAAAAGAAAAAACAGCAGTGGGGGCACCTGGGTGGCTCAGTCATTAAGCATCTGCCTTCGGCTCAGGTCATGATCTCAGGGTCCTGGGATCGAGCCCCGCATCGGGCTCCCTGCTCTGCAAGAAGCCTGCTTCTTCCTCTCCCACTCCCCCTGCTTATGTTCTCTCTCTTGCTGTGTCTCCCTCTGTCAAATAAATAAATAAATAATCTTAAAAAAAAAAAAACAGCAGTGGTAATGCATAAGCATAGACTAGAATCACCACCTGATTTTAGGATTATAGTCTTTCTCAGTCCTGGCATGCCCTCTTCCTTGAACTATCCAATGAAAACACCTCATTGTTAATTCATGTTTTGGTAACAATTTATGAAATTCAGCCATTCTGCACGCCTCATCCCATTGCCCCAACAATGTTGGGTAATTTTCAGGGAGGTGCTATTCTGAGGTGGGAAGAGTGGGTGTTTTGGACTCAGAGCTGGGTTCAAAAATCTGGCTTTCCCTCTTACTTGTTGGGCCCTCCTGAGCTAAATGAAGATAACAACATACAAATTCACAAGGTTTAAAAATCAGATCCAATGGGGCACATGGCTGGCTCATTTGCTTGATCTCAGGGTCACCAGTTCAAGCCCATGTTGGACCTGGAGCCTACTTAAAAAAAAAAAAAATCAGACCTGTGTATAAAGCCACCTGTGCCTGGGTAAAACCGAGCATGAGGCTCCTTTCTTACCCAGCTCTCTCTCCACCCACCCTACAAACTTATTATCCCAGAGAAAGCCAAACGCCTTGAAGAAATGAGAGCTGTCCTTAGGATAATCAGCTGGAAACCCATCCTGCAGACAGAACAGGGAAGCTTTCATTTTCTCTCTGGAGGATGCCACAAGCACACACATCCACACCTCTCATTCCACACACACCTCCCCCTCTTGACATTATAGCAAGAAGGAGAGACTGTTACCCAAGGGAGCTGTTTCTTCTTGTCACACAAAAACAGATGCCCAAATCCTAGGACAGCACAGAAATGTGGCAGCAGGAGAGTGAGTCAGAGGAAACAGAATGGTCTCACTTCCAAGATCTACCAAGACCCAGAGGGGAACCCATGTGAATCACTAGCCTCCAGGAGACTCCCAAGGGCAGGGACCTGTGTTTAGTTGTCAGAACCAGTTCGGGGTCCTGCTACTCCGCAGACTCCAGCTGGTTAGAGATGTGCGCAGCCTCTCACCCCCACCCCTCACCCCAGCGCACCCACCCCCGAGGGAGCAGAGAGCAGGGAAGCACAAGGCTGCATTCTTTCTGAACACAGCTTTGGCTTCCTCATTCCAGGGAGCCTCTCCAGCTGCTTCTCATCTGCTGCACTTGTGCACTTCTTAGGTGCTGCCAGGCTTACGCTGTGACGTCCCCTTGGGACAGTCCTCTGGAGAAGACACTGTCTTGTCACTGCGCTCACTGAGCCAGTATTTTTACATTTTTACATATTTTACATTAAAGGGGCACCGTGGGCTGGGGGCCCAGAGAAGAAAGTGAGTCCTGAGCTCTCCGCTGAGGGACTTTAGAGGAACCATCCCTGGGGAGAATCTCTTTCTGGAAAAGTTACCTTGAAGTCTCTGAATTTACTTTTTCACCACAGCATGTAAAGAGATCCCAGTGATTATAACTGTAACAACAACCAAGGTGGTAGAGGTGGTAGTGGGGAGGATCTTGTGGTTCCTACGCTTCCTTCCAGGGCCTTCTCTCTCATTCCATACCCTAAGCCCTATGCCCACTCTCCTGTAACCAGCTCCCCCACCCCCGCTCCCCCGTGGAGCACACACAGGCTCCCTAAGTCCCCTATCAACCCAGGCCTTCTGGAAGCTGACCCTCTCCCACTGCGGGTACCATATGCCAAAAAGAGGCTAGGGAATGCCCCCTGGAGGCTTTTTGATGCTGTCCTTGTAAATATGAGCTAAAAGTGAACTAGCTGACAAAAATATCAAGGCATTGAAATAATCAAATCAGTATTTTTTATTACATACAGAGCCGGCATGACCATTGACATAACTTCTGATGATCTGGACTCCAAACAAATAAAATACTGTGTCTTTTCCCCTTATTATGCCAAATAGTGTTGATTCATGTTCACTATTATAACACTGATAGCCTGCAAGGAAGATTCAGATGTGTCTTCTAAATCATCATAGAAAGAGGCTCGGCAGATGTTTTCCTCAGATGCTTGTGTGGCTTGCTCTCTATCTCTTTTAGTTCTTTGTTCAAATGTCACCTTCTTGAAGCCTTTCTCAAATGACCCTAACGAAAATGGCATTCTGTCCTGCGTTCCCCAACCCTTCACATTCCTGATCTTTTTTCTTCATAGCATTTATCACCAACTCACACAATACCTATCTTTTTTTTAAAGATTTTATTTATTTTATTTGAGAGAGAGAATGAGAGAGAGCATATGAGAGGGGGGAGGGTCAGAGGGAGAAGCAGACTCCCTAAGGAGCAGGAAGCCCGATGTGGGACCCGATCCCAGGACTCCAGGATCATGACCTGAGCCGAAGGCAGTCGCTTAACCAACTGAGCCACCCAGGCGCCTCACACAATACCTATCTTATTCATTTGTGGCTTATCTGATTTGCACAGAAATGCCTGCACACACACCAAAACACTTGAATATAAGTTCCATGAAAGCGAAGATTTTGTTTATTTTGTCTACTATTGTATCCCAGTGACTGGAAAAGTACCTGGTACACAGTAAGCACTCAATAAATATTTGTACAGCACATAAAATACAGTTTCATTGATAAATACATTTTTATTTTTCTTTGTTTAAAATAGGTAGTCTGTGGCTATATACAGTCTTCCTCAACCTGAATTCATTCACTTATTCACAAATCCTTTGAAGTACCTGTCACTCTCCAGGCCCTGTCCAGGGCCCCAGGGATTCCACAGGGAACAGGACAGACACATGCTCTCTGTTCTCCTAGGACTCAGAGTCTGGTGGGGAGAAGGACCGTACACATTTGTATGCAAATAACTCAGAGAAGATGAAATTTCGAGATTAAGAAAGGTACAATGTAAGAAATAAGTAGGGAGCTGAGACAGAATGTGACAGGAGAGACCTATCGAGTTAGGTCCCGTGGGTTAGGTTCCCTTTGGTGATGAAGTTGACCCTCGAAGAGCGAGAAGACCTTCGTCAGCAGAGGAAGAGCCCACTCAGGAATCATCTGGATGAGAGACTGTGGTACACAGCAGAACAGGCCTTGAGGAGGAGAAGGGAGAAGCCATGTGGAGCACGAAACCGGCTCCCCTCCCCCATTCAACTACGGTCTAATAAAGGGTCACACAAACGGAGTCTCCCCACCCCTTAAAATGTGGGTGATGGTACCTATCTCACAGGTGTGGGTTATATTAGCTAATGGCTGTAAGTGTTTAAATGTAAAACATACGCATGGTGTTGTTATGGGCAAATGGGTAAGGACACTTAACTTTGTACCTTCGGAATGTGAATTTTCCACTGGCCTTAAGAAGTCTCCTGAAGTGAAAGTTTGAACTCGGGTATTCTCCAACCAAAGAAACCAAAGCACGGCAACGCCTGATGCCATGGGTGCGGCATCTGTCCTGCCCCAGATTGTCTTGTCTGTGTCTTGGGAGATTCTGGGGGAGGTGTCTCTGGGCCATGGCTCCCTTCCTGAGGAGTGGGAGAAACTTTTCTGCATAGAGGATTCTCCCCAGAACTATTCTTGTCTGCTCTCACTCCCAGAACCTGTTCCGAGACCCGAGGGATGACGAGAGATATTTTGTCCCCGAGGAATCGAACACAGGAGTCAAGAGACAAAACTGGGCTTGGCGTGTGTTTCCTGCTGGCCCCAGGACCGGCTGCGGACCCTGCAGCAAACCAAATGCACGGGCCAGGGCGGGAGGCGGCAGAGGAAAAGCAGGGCCGGTCCCGGAGCAGCGCGAGGATTCGGTGAGCTCTGGACTCGGTGGAACCGAGAGCCGCGGAGGAGGAGAGAGGGGAAGGAGCAGCGGGGGAAGGGGAGCTGGGCTGCGGGGCGCAGGGCGGGGTGGGCGGGAAAGGAGAGCGGGGAGGGCGAGAGGCAGGAAGGGGCCACGGGGAGAAGGGAAGACACGCAGAGCGGGGCAGAGGGGGAGGGCGCGAGGCCTGTGGCCGCGGGGACAGCACGGGCCGCGGCGTCCGGGGGGCGGCCCAGCCGGTGGGGCGGGCTGAGGCGGGCCGTGCGGGCGGAGGCGGGGCGGCGGGCGGTGCTGTCAGCGCGGGGCGGCGGGCGGAATGCAGCGGCCGGAGGCCTGGCCACGTCCGCACCCGGGGGAGGGGGCCGCAGCGGCCCAGGCCGGGGGCCCGGCGCCGCCCGCTCGAGCCGGGGAGCCGGCGGGGCTGCGGGTACGGAGCGGGCGGGCGCCGGGGTCCCGGGCGGCGGGAGCCGGGCTGGGGGGGCGAGTGGGGAAGAGGGGGGGACCGCCAACTCACGGCTCGCGCGCCCGCGCCCGGGAATTTGGGGCCCCTGCCGACCGCCCGGGGAGGGGGCCCGGGGCCAGGGCAGGGGAGAAAAAGTTCTCCGGGCGCCGACCCGCGAGGAAGCCGGGCTCGAGTGCGCGTGGGACTGAAGTTCTGGATCAGTTCGGAGCGGTGATGAGCACGGCTCTAGGCGAGGGGGTGGGGGGGTGGGGGGGTAGGGGCGGTGGACCGAGGTTCCGCTGGGAGGGGTGAGGAGTGGCGGGGCCGCCCGGGACTCGAGCTTCCACGGTGTGGGGGGTGTGGGCTGACGTGTGGGGCTTCTGGAGCCCCCCTCCCCGGGCCAGGGGGCTGGGGGCGCGCTGAGAGCGCGGGTCCAGCCTCGGCCCAGGGTCCGCTGGAAGGAGGAGGCTCGGCGCCGCTGTCCCCCCGGCCCAGGTTCTGTGATACACTCCGACTCGGGCTCTGGAGCAGTCAGTGCATGACAGAACTTGGGCCCGGACGGACCTTCTGCACCCAATGGGCACAGCGCCCACCCGGGGCCTGCAGTGGAACATCTGGCGGGGAGTGGAGCAGGCGCCCGAGTTGGCCCGTGCAGCACAGGGGTGGGCCAGAACCAGCTGTGGACCTTTGGGGTGGCTGGACCCTGAGGATGGCCTCCTGGGGCCAGCAGAGGCCATAGAGCCGATGGCAGGGTGTCTGCCTTGAGTCAGGAGTCAACGGAGCTCTCCCCTGGTGTCAGTTGCAGGAACCTTCCCTCTACACCATCAAGGCTGTTTTCATCCTAGATAATGACGGACACCGCCTCCTGGCCAAGGTAACCTCCCACCCTCACTGGAAGACCCCTGAGGACACTGTGCTACAGCCCCAAGACCAGAAGTCCCCACCCAGCTGACTCTCCTGTCTCAGGAGAGACCCCACTGTGGGCTCAGTGACTCAGAACAACTCAGCTTAGACCCCTCCAAAGGTCATTTTGTCCATCTGCCTGCCTTGTCAGACTGCTGGCCCTGGGCGGGGGCAGTGTGGTACCTCTGTTTCTGCTCACATTCCCCGAAGTGTCTTCTCATCATTCTTTCCAGTGGTCAGCGGGACCTTGGGCACAGAAGGACCTCCTGAGAGGTCAGGGGAGTGTTGAGTCTGGGACCCAGGAGCCTTAGTCCCCATATTCTATATAAGCAACCTCCACTTTTCTTCTACAGTTTGGGAAACACTCAGGATTTAGTCTGAGGAGTCTGAGAATTTAGAACCAGACAAGATCTTAGAGACTATTTGATCCCGCTCTCTCCTTCCACAAATGAAGAAAATGTGGTCTAGAGAAGCTAGCTGAGTTGCCCAAGGTCACAAGTGTTACTATCAGAACACAGATCTGAACTAAGGTATTTTGACTCAGGAGGGTGATTTTCATTGCACCAACTGTTCAGTTGTCTGGTGTCTATCCCACATGGCCTGGGTAAACCAAACTAGAATAATCCGAAAAGAAATGTCTATCATCGACACAATTAACTACATACAGTAAGACTATGGCATCTAAACTATGAAATGCATTCTAGATGTGTTTATTTGGGACTGAAACTTTTTGTCTTCCTGATATTCAAATGAGCTTGCTCACCACAGCAGTGGCCAGCAGGGAGGCTACTAATTTGCCTGCAAATGGGGTACTAAGTGGCAAAATCCACATCCAGAAAATTGAAAGCTGAGCCGATCACACACTGCTCCAGCAGATGATCAGCCATGCCCAAGGCTCCAGGGCCTCCTCCCACCAGGACCCATCCATGTTCAGTTTAAGACACTGAGTCACAGAAAGAGGCTCACCCAGCCAAACAAAAAAGCATCCATCTAGTTATGCGGTGTGCGCCAGAAACTTTCCCTTTGATATGTAGTCTTCATCACCACAACCCTGTCTGAAGTCGGACCATCCTTGGTTCTGCCCCTTACAACTGCGAGATATCGGGGAAGTTACCTGACTTCTTCACACCTCCACACCCCCCTCAATATAATGGGGATAACAAAGTAGCTGCTGTGATTGTCATCGTTGTGATAAGGGACCCCCCCCCCAGGCTCTGCATTCTTTCCTGTGGACTCAGGTTCCTGTAGCAACAGGGTGACCCACTGACCACCCCAGTCCTTAGCACACTGAACATCTGCCAAATGTACAAAAGCCTCCAGGAAATCAGGCAAGGACTCCAAAAGCAGGGCTTAAAATTCCTCGACTTTTTATGACTTCCTTTGCTTAAAATGTGTGGTTATGGGGAGACAGTGAGCACACAGGCCTAAAGGGCTACAAACAGGGGACGGGGCTCTGCTTGGCCAGCACCTCCCATCCAGGGAGGAGCCAGGCCCTGTGGAAAAGCTATCACCCCTCTCCTTACCTTTCTCATAGTATTATGATGAGACATTCCCCTCCTTGAAGGAGCAGATGGCCTTTGAGAAAAATGTCTTCAACAAGACCAGCCGGACTGACAGTAAGTGGCCGCCTCTTCCTTGCCCGGAGCTCTCCGATGCACACGGCCAGCCTCTCAATCCGGACACATCTATCCCTGTCGGCCATACATACCCACAGGCCATCCCCTTTCCTTCTTCCTCTCCCTCCCAGCTGTTCTCCTCTCCCTTCCTCTGGGGGACCTTCACTCCCAATCCCTCTCTAACCCCCCCCCCCTCCACCCCCCAACACACCCAGACCTCTCTCTCAGCAGAAGAGGCCAACGGCATTGTGTGTCCCCCACCAGCCTGGGGCTGGAACAAGGCATTGCACATGGTGGGAGGGGGACCGAAGGACACCCTGCACTGGATTTGTTGACTTCTCAGAATGAGACAGTCACCAGACATAGAGTGAGTAGCCTAATGGGGGTGTGCCTGGTGCTAGTCTTTTCAAGGGTTCCTTGGAAAGTGAAGAAGGAAAAAGGGGGAGAGAAGCAGAGCTGGAGATCGGGAGGAGGGGCCCAGCAGAGGTGGCCAGACCTGAAAGCCCCCTCCATTTCTAGGTGAGATTGCATTTTTCGGGGGCATGACAATCATCTACAAGAGCAGCATTGACCTCTTCCTGTATGTGGTGGGCTCCTCCCACGAGAATGAGGTGAATTCAGGAGGTTGGGGTGACAAAGAGGGTCTGTCCGTAGCTTGGATTCTGGGGTAGAAGCTGGGTTCTGAAGGCTTATCATTGGTACTCCTCCTTCTAGGCTCTTGGGGCTGGGGAGCACCCAGAATGAGTCTTTTTGGGATGGGACATATCCATGATGCCTCTTAGGTTCCTCAGGAACCAGAAATGAAGTCCCGGGCAGGGAGCGTTGGTTTCTTCCTTAAATATCACCAGGGAAGGATGCACTTATGGTCCCACAGTAGGGCACCCCAGTACTTCTCAGCCCATGCATCGGGAGGCACCCTGGGGTCAAGCTGCAGTCAGTCTCCAGCCCTGTCCTCTCTGAAAAGGGCAACTGCCCACACAGGTAGGCTTTGAATGCTCCCGTTGGCCTTCTCAACCTCAAGCTCTCTTGTTTTCCTCCTCCCTGATGCACCCATCCTCAGCTGATGCTCATGTCTGTTCTCACCTGCCTGTTTGAGTCCCTGAGCCATGTGTTAAGGTGAGTGAGGTCCTCTGCCCTCCAAGGCCCTCACCCCCCAGGCCTTGATACATCGCAGAGGCAGGACCCTTCCTCTGCATTCCCCACGAAGTCCCCAAAAGACTAACACTGGAGCCAGAGCACCCTCCTCCAAGGCCCCTGCCCTTTACTGGACCACCGTGGTGTTACCCAGAGCAGAGCCACATCAGGTTATGGCCAGAAAATGAGGTCCAGAGAAGCAAGGTGATTTGCCTGGGGTACAGTCTGTTTCTATCAGAACAGAGACTCAAACTCAGGTTTTTTGACTTGAAGCTCGGGATGTTTTCACTGCACCCCCATTCAGTTACCTGGTATCTGTCCCAGGGAACATAGCCTGGGTAAACCAAACCAGGATAATCCAAAAATAAATATCTGCAGTTGAGACACCTAGCTATGAAATGCATTAGGGGTAACTTGGTGGGTGCAGTGTCAATGCCCTGAGTGTGGGAGGTGGGGCAAAGAGGGGCCTAAGCTCAGGAATCCCTCGCATAGGCGCTGCCCTCTCTGCCCTTGACATTCTCCTTCTCTGTGCTTGGGGTGGGGGAATGGGTGGAGAGAGAGGGTCTGCCTCACCTAGGCGGAAACCCAGCTCCTCCTGGCCATGGAGAGGTCCAGGAGCTGTGTCTGTCTGCAGGAAGAACGTGGAGAAACGCTGGTTGCTGGAGAACATGGATGGAGCCTTCTTGGTACTGGACGAGATCGTGGACGGCGGGTGAGGAGTGGGTGGAAAGGAGGGGCGGCTCCGGGGCACTCACAGTGGGAGGTGCCTTTGAGAGCCATCAGCTCTAGATGGTACCAAGCACATTGTTGGCTCTCTGGCCAACTCCTCCCTCCCTTCCCCCACTCGGCTCATGAGGATGGAGGTTGATTTCAGCGTTAGCCAAAGTCAGGCAAACAGGGAAACAATCACGGGTCGAACGATGGCCAACTGTTGAACAGGCAGGGTTTGGGGGCATGGTTTGATCTCCAGTGCCCAGGAGAAAGGGGCAGGACAGGCCCCCGCCTCTCCTTGGGAGATCCCCATTCAGCTCCCTACTGCCTCCACACCCCCGCTCTTAGAGCGCCATCCCAGCCTGGATCAGCTAGATATGACCTTTCCTCATCTTTCCTCATCTTCCAATGGGGATAAGGGGACTACCTCGGCCGGGGTGGGGATTAAATGAGGTGAGGCAGGTGAAGCTCACGCCTCTCGCCTCTCATCCAATGAACATCACCACCTCCTGCTGTGCTCGGATAGCCCTGGGAAGCTGGGAGCCCTTCCCGGAAGGGTTGGGTAGTGAATTTCCATCTCGGATGATACTGAGGGAGAAAAAGAACTCTGGCTCTGGGGCAAAGGATAAGAGAAAGACTTGCCTCTTTCATAACAACCAGTTTATAGACAGGAAACAGAGGCTCACAGATTCAAGTGACCCGACCAAGGTCCTGAGGCTAGGGAGCAGCAGGGCCAAGATCAAACGCCATGTGCATGGTTCCAGAGATTGTGCTCTTTCCACAACAGTGGACACTCTGGGAGGGGGGCACGGCGCACTCCTTCCCTCCCCCTCCCCTCCCACGCCTGTTGCGGCAAGGCCTTGTGCTAACTGCCTGAACCCCGAAGTGAGTGGGGTAAGGCCAGCCTTGGTAGGACCTGAAGTGTATACAATTTTGTGGAACCTCTTTAAGGAACACACACACACACACACACACACACACACACACACAGTATTATAAATACAAAATGAAAGCCTTGGAAGAAGTGTGCAAAGGAGGATGTAAGCTTTGTATACATCCAGGCCTGTACCCCCAGAAGGCCCAGTCTCTGCCCCCTGAGGAGCTCAGTATCCCTGTAAGGAAAACTGGGGCAGTGTCAGTTGAGACAGTGCCTGGACGGGAGGCTTGGCTTGGGATACTCCTGTCTTTATGGATGAAAGGATCTCTGGTGAAGGGGTGCCGGGTGCCCCAGTGATGGGGCCTGGAAGAGGCTATCAAGAAATATCTGTTCACTCCCCTGGGACTGGCATGAAAGAAAAACTCGGCTTCTGCCCTAGAGGAGCTTCATGGGGTGAAGAGCATTCAGTCAATCCCACCGCCCCCCGCCTCTGTCCCACCCGCAGTGACCAGGCCTCACACCCGCAGCCCTGCACATACCCACAAAAGCTCCCCTGCACCCCTACTGCATGGTGAAGGACTGGCCGCTAGCCAAGAGAAGCCCTGGTACTTGGGTCTATCGAAAGGGAAGACAGATCCTGATTTTAAGTGTTCTGTTTCCCTCCTGTACGGCATGACCCCGTGGCACAGAATCCTAGTGAGACAGGATGGGGTCCCCAGAGGCCCTCCCTTCCTTCACTGCATCTGAATTCATCCTTAGATCCAGAACGTGAAGTGCACTTTCAAGAGCTCAAAGTTTTTCAGTCTCTGCTTTTGACACTCTGATCATTCTAGACTGGACTGCTCTCACCCCATTTCACAGCTTTTGACCAGGGACAACTAAGGGTGTGACCATCAGGTTTGAAGCACAGAGGAATCAAAGCTGGGGCATCCATAGGGAGGGAGAGTCCTGGCTGAGGAATATCAGCGGGAAGGTACCCTGGAGGGGACACTTGCAGGATATGGTAAGAGAGGGAAGGGGCCTGGCAGGGAGAGGCAGCAGAGGGGAGAGTCATGTCATTGATTTTCCTCCTGGTTTCTCTCTCATCTTGTAGCGTGATTCTGGAGAGCGACCCTCAGCAAGTGATCCAGAAAGTGAATTTTAGGGTAAGAGTCTTCCTGCGTGTCCCTGACTCCCATTTCTCCCGGGCCGCCCTTCCCACCCTCCCCGCCTCCTGTCCTCCTGGTGTAGGCGATGCCAAGGCCAGGAGACTAGGAACCCACGCTCCTCTAGCAGAAGCAGGTCCTGAGTCGATGCACTTGCAGGGGTGGCAGTGAATAAAAGAAATCTCTTGCCCTCTGCCCCCTGTAGAATTGCCAAGTACCTCACCATCCTCCCCAGTGGGAAGTACAGAGTGGGGAAAGAAAGAAATTCTCCAAGAGACACCAGGCGGCTGCCTTGGCCTTGAGTTTGGAGAGTGGGGGTACAGAGAGACCCTCCCTGCCTAGTTTAGCTTCTCATGTCTGGATGAAACCTTTTCTCCCATCTTTATTCCCCTTCATGCCTTTGCTGCCCATGTACCCATCCATAGGTGGGCCCCAGGGGCCTGGTTCTGAGTGGCAAGCTGTAGGGCTCCCACTCACCGGTGATACGGGTGCACTCTGGGTCCCCCCAGCACTGCATCACCTCCCCCCGCCCTCCAAAGCCCCCTTCGTTCACCCCGCTTTCCTCACCCAATCCCTCCCCTGGCCTGACCGCCCTGTGATACTGCTTCCCTGCAGGCCGATGACAGCAGCCTGACTGAACAGAGTGTGGCCCAGGTAGGCCCCCTGCGTCTGTCTGCCCCTGGAAGTGGGCTAGAGGGAGGAGAGCAGAGCCTCCCAAGGGGACCTAGGGGGGCCGTCGAGGCTGAGAAGTCACGGGTGCAGGAGGGAAGGGATGGGGCAGTGACAGGCCATCTCCTGGAGAGTCATGGTGCAGAGCTGGGTATTCATAAGTGATGCGCACCTGCCTCACCAGCAGCCTTCCTCATCGCCTGGCTTGGAGTAGTTGGATCGAAACCCCAGGGTGAGCTACTACTCTGGAGATGACTGGGGTCCCTTGTCCCCCAAAGCATTCTGGGGCCTGAGGCCCCTGATGCTCCCCCAAACCCAGAAAGGATACCAAATAGGAGTTTTTCTCTACCCTTTCACGCCATGCTGTTTAGGGTTCCTGCTGGAGTGTCAAGGGACCCCCTAACTGTCTCCACTCACCACTTGTCCCCTTGCCCCTGAATGACCTGGCTGTGGAAAAGTCCATCCTCGCCTGCATGGTCCTATCTGGGATGCATGTGCGGCTGGGGGGGTGGGGGGCGGGTAGGTTCCTGGATCTGAGGCCTGACTGGTTCCGTAGCTGTGCAAACTTCCTGCTTGTCAGGCCCACTGCTTGACCTCCGTTCTGTCTGCCCACAGGTCTCTCTGCCCAGACTAATCCTGCTTTTACGGAGCTTCCTGCCTCAGTGCACTAACCACCTCCTACTGTGACAGCTAAGGCAGGGGATGGACCCAAGCCATCCCGCGTGGAGCCCCAGGTGTGGTGCCCACTTCCTTTACTGCCCTTGCTGCGCACCCTGTGTCTTCCTCCTCCCAGTTCCCCAGGCCTCCTCATACCTTGCTGGGATGAAGGCAGCCACATGGCAGTTTTCAGGTCAGAAAGAGGTTGGAGAGCAATGAGCAGAGCAGTTAGGAACACAGGTGCTGGTGCAAGTCATCCCAGGGTGTCTGTTCCACCCTACGGCCTGCAAGCTGTGTGACCTACAGCAAGTTACTCAACCTCTCTGGGCCTTACATGATCACAGGACACTGCTCACAGCGTTACTAGGAGAATTAGGAGAGCTAATGCAGGGAAGGCTTTTAGCCCAGCTCCTATTTTTTCCAAAGGGGGAAAAAATGAAGACATAGCACTTTAATGGAATTCTTGAGGAAGAACCAAGGAAGTTGTAGTTAGTGAACTGGAGATAAGTGAGGGGAAGGTTAGTTTCTGGCTGGGAAAAGCAGGAGAAACCCAGGGCCGGGCTGCCCCGAGGGAGGAGGGAGACTGGGCAGGAGGAAGAGACATACAGCGTAGGATGGGACTTCTTCGGAGGGGAATGAAGCTTGATGGCGGGAGAGGGGATCTGAAAGACAGACCTGGGGTCCCCACCATGTCGGCATTGTGTGTGCCCAGTTGTATGGATTTGTCTAAGTCCCGGACCGAGGCTGTTTCCGCAGCAGGATGTGAGAATGAATGCATCTGAATGCAGGTGTCCCGTGGCAGCACCGGGCCAGCCCCCCCTTGGCCCCCTTTGCCACATCAGCAGCGACCTGGGGTGGGGTGTTGAGGACACACTGGCAGCCCAGGCCAGAGCTAGGGGGCTGCCGAGGTGTCTGGGCACAGGAAGTGACTGGCCTGGGCCTAGTCTCTGCCCAGACGTGGCACTGTGGGCGGGCGCTCGAATGGCACGGCCTAGGGGAGACCGGGCCGGCTGCCACACCCCTGGCTGCAGCCGCGGGAACTGTGCAGGCTCGGGCCTGAGCTGGGAGCCGGCTGCAGCCAGTTTGGACTGCCTGGCCCCACTCAAGCCAAGCACGGATGAGCTGCTGCCACCTAGTGACGGAGGATTGCGGGGCCACTTAGAGAAAGCGGGCTTGTAGACCTCCCCCTCACTACCGTGGTAAGGCACTTGATATCCATCCCCCCCCAATTCTTTCTCTCAACCTTATTCCCTCTCCTCCAGGTTCTTCAGTCTGCCAAGGAACAAATTAAATGGTCGTTACTGAAATGAAGGCTGTGCATTCAGGGTTCCCTGCCCCCAGAGCATTTCCCCAATTCTGGCAAAAGCTTAAAGACCCCAGGGAACAGCAGAGACCCCTTTGTATCCCTAAGCCCTCCCAGAACTGACCCCTGAGGTATCTGGCCAGGGACTCTGAGATGCAAAGATTTGGCTTCAGCACTGACTCACCCCTTCTCACTGCCCTGGCCTGCCCCTTGGGCCATGAGAACCAGCTGAGCTGCCTTAACTCAGACCTTAGGCATCCCTGGCCCCAGAACCCTAATAAACCTGCTTTGTCTCCTGCCAATGGTCTCCTTCTCTCGTGGCCTGAGAAGTGTGTATAAGTTCTGATGAGGGCTCCTTCACTGTCTGCGGTTCATTTTCAGGATGCCCAGGACCGAGGTGTCCAGGACTATCCCTGAGGTCTTTTGATGGGGGAGGGGGTCAAGAGGAAGGGGACGATTTATCATCGTGAGGGGGTGTGCTACTGATACCACGGGGCCCCGTATGTGATGGGAAGGGCTAGGTATGATTGTGTGTGGCACTGTAAAAAAGTAATAATGGGTGAAATGGCGCACATTCGGGGAAAAGGAGACAAAAGATGGTACTCCTAAGTCGCGCAGACCTCCGGGAAAAAGAGAGCAAAAGATGGTACACACATGGTGACCCTGTTGGGGATTCTTTGAGTCACTTTTTCCATTCCCAGCTTCCAAAAGGGAAGGGCGTAAGGCTTCCTCTAGACAAACTGAGGAACAGCACGCCCGTTTTTCTTGGCATGTCCGGTGCCGCGGAATTCCTCTGCTAACAGACATCCTGGGCACTAGAGCTTGCGAGCTTGCCATGGCTGGGCCCGATGCTGGCCGCGAGGAAGCGCTGGCCAGCCCCAACCGTGCATGTGTGTCCAGAACACCCAGTGCGTTCCAGAGGGTGTGAGTGAAGAGTGGAGGTCCTCAGGGTGAGGAGAGAAAGGCAGGGGATGCCAGGGGCAAACGGGAAGGATGGAGTGACTTCCTAGGCGACGTAACTCCCCTTCTTTCTCCCTGTCCCAGAACTTCCTGTTTCTCCCTTTCTTTCTCTGACGCGTCCCTGCGTCCCTGTACATAAGTCCCCTAGAGTGTGTAACGGTCCGTCCCGGAACAGCTCGTTTCCCTCGATACCTTTCTGACGGCAGCCGCAGGTCCACGCTCCGCCCTGGCCCCGCCCCGGCCCTGCCCCTCGCTGGCACATTTCACCGCGGGGAGCCACGCCCCAGGACCGCATCCGCGATCCTACAGCACCACCTGGAGGGAAAGATGGGAAACGCGCTCCCTGCTCCGCTGACTAACTCCGCCTTCAGGGCGGGACCAAGCCCTGCTCCTAAGATCTTCCCAGGTCTCCAATAACGACAACAGGGCGTTGCCCTAGCAACCAGCACGCTTGACCCGCCCTGCGAGTTCCGCACCAGCGTGGGCACACGAATTTCTGCCAGCCACCACAGTAGGAGAGCAGCGAGCCTTGGATGTTAATGGAGGCTGTCCCTGCGGGTTATCACGTCCTACATTATAAAACTCTCTAAGATTGGATATTTGTAATGGGTATGACTACTTCTGTAATTAGAGAAAATGATAAAGATATAGTTATGTAAACAAATACATTGTAAGCACTGTGTACATGACCCATTCCAATAAATAATGCAAAAAGGCAACTCCGAAAGGGAGAAAAGGATGTGCAATTAACTGCTGTAGAGTTCGGGGGGCCAGTGTAGCGACGGGAAATGAGAAGTTCTCCAGGAATACTTTGGCAAACATGCGGCCTCATCCGGTGCCCGGCTCCATCCACTGCCTCTAAACGACCGCAAGGTCGGAAGGGGCAAATTCGCTTCCTAGCAACCCGGTTGCGCCTGCCGAGGCCCGGCAATTCCAGTTATGCAGGGACTGGAATGGGAGGGCCCCGGCGCTACTCACAAACTGGTTCACTGAATTCCTGTGGACCAAGCGATGCTATTCCCATTTTACCGAGGTTGCACACCGAGGCTCTGAAAGTTAAACTGTGTGCAGCAGTTTCTGCAAAGCCTCCTGGGGGAGGACTGCTGGAGAGAGGTGGCTTTTCTGCGCCCCCTGACCTAGGGCCACGCAGGGACTATACTGGGCTCAGAGGAATGAGCGGAGGGGGCATAGTGACGCAGAGAGGCGACAAGAAAGGTGTCTTCGCCCGCCGTGGCTAAAGGACTACGGGGAAGGGGATTGCAGGAGAGTAGCCGACCCAGGCCCGCAGCGAGGGGAGGGCGGCGCAGAGAGGGCAGTGGAAACCGAAGAGTGGGGGCGCTGCTTCTTCCCGGGGATCCCAAGTTTGCTGGCCCGGCTCTCGGCAGGCCGAGGCGGAGACTCCGCTGCGCCCCCGGGCCGCTCAGCGCCCGCAGCCCCGCGGCGCCGCCAGAATGGCGGGCCTGGCCCTCTGCCTAGAGCTCTGCCCGCTGGCACCGGCTTCCCGCAGACGGCCTCATTAGCGCGGCCCCAGGCCGGAGCCGGCGAGCGCAGAGCGGAGCGCGCAGCACCCCGCAGGCGGGGCCGCCGTCTGCCCGGGATCGGGTTTCGGGAAGGGCAGTCGGCGGTTTCGGGGGCGGGGTGCGGGGAGCGGCCGCCGAGGCCTTGCCTTTCCCGTCTATTCTCATCCCCAGGGGCCCTCCCCGTCTTTCTACATTCTCCTCCTCCTCGCCCTCGTGGGCGACCCAGCGAGTCTCGAGTATACATAGACAGGGGGACTTCAGGGCGCCTGTTTTTCTCCTGCAGAATGGGCACCAGGGCAAGTCAGAAACCGAGACCCCAGGTGCTTGGGTCCAGGCAGAGGGCGCACGCAGAAGCACTGGCCCCGGGACTCTGCTTGCAGGAGGGACGCTAGCCACACCTAGACCGGGCTAGGCCCTCGGACCCCCTTTATACCACTCAGAGCGGGTCGCTCCCTTTCGCGCCCCGCGCGCCCGGCGCGCCCCCTGCTTTCCGGCCATTGGCCGGCAGGAAAGCAGAGCTGGTCGGATTGGCTTGCATCCAGACAGAGATGGATGGCTCCCCACTGGCTGGACCGCCGCCGGCGAGGTTGTCTTTGCCGGGAGGCAGTTTGGCCGAGGTTGTCTTTGCTGGGAGGCAATTTAGCTAAGGCGGAGCCAGCCAGACCTGAGGATGCGGCGGGAGATGAGCTGGAGCCCAACCTAAGCTCAAATTTTCTGTGCCCTAAATCTACCTTTGAAACTCTACAGAGGAAAAAAAAAAATCTTACCTCTGAATTCCCAGTAAATGAATACCTTTTAACTCCAGAACCTGATGTAGACAAAGTTGGAAATTTTACCCAAAGCAGGTTTGGCACAACCCTACAGGTCTCCCTTTTCCCTCTAAACCGGGTCTCAATCATATAACAATATTCATGAATTACACTCAGTCATTCATTCAAGTATTTGAGTGTTTGCCATGAGCCAGGAACTAAGGAAAGTAGAGAGACACTTATTTGCAAGTGATTGACTCCAGACTTGGCAGTGGGGTAGGGGTGGAGGGCTGAAAGGAGAAAATGGTTTTGGGAGATATTTCAAGGTTGAAGTACATTGTAAAATCAAATGATCATCATCTCCCAGCACAGGTATATGAGTGCCGTCCCCCAGAGTGGACCCTTTGGTAAGAAAAGCAGTATTGATAAATAATAATAATGCTAGTAAAATTCACTTTCGTTTGGAGTGAATTCTTTCAACAGACATTTACTAACTGTCTGTTCTGAGCCAGTCACCTTGCTGAGGGTGGTGGGAGCATTTAAGATGAATTAGAAGACACAGTTCCTGATTTGACTGGGAACAAAGTCACATAGGCCGAAATAATAAATATTGACATTGGAGATGGTGTGTCACATACTATACGAAAGAAAGAAGGGAGCGATGGTATTAGCATAGCAAAAGGCAGAGTCTCTGTTCAAGGAAGCGAAGGTGGGCAAATGTAGCTGGAATGGGAGATGAGTGCTTCTGTGGGGAGGCTGGGGTGTGTTGAGACAGGCGGCTTCTCCCAAGGCAGGTTGCTCTTGGATGGGGGTGAATGTTGAATGCCATGCTGAGGAATAACAGCCATGTACTGAGTTTACTACTCTGTACATCTTAGAAACGTAACTGTCCTCGGGGCGCCTGGGTGGCTCAGTCGTTGAGCGTCTGCCTTCGGCTCAGGTCGCGATCCCAGGGTCCTGGGATCGAGCCCCGCATCGAGCCCCGCTTTGGGCTCCCTGCTCGGCGGGAAGCCTGCCTCTCCCTCTGCCACTCCCCCTGCTTGTGTTCCCTCTTTGGATGTGTCTTTCTGTCAAATAAATAAATAAAATCTTAAAAAAAAAAAAAAAAACGTAACTGTCCTCAAAACAACCTAACAAGGTAGATGTTGTTAAACTTGCTTTTACAATTGAGGGGACCTGAGGGTCTGGATCATTTGCCTCATGGCACAGAGGTGAGATTTAACTCATGCTGGTCTGATTCTATGGCCTGTTGCCATTCGCCCCAACCACAGAGCTAAGGAGCTTGGCCTCTATTCTGAAGGCAATAGGGAGCCACCGGAGATGTTCAAGCAGTTAAGTGGTATCAACTCTGTATTTTGAGCAAGGAACTCTGCCAGCAATGCAGAATATGGATTGAAGAGGGGAAGAAGAACTTGGGGTCAATGTATGACCCACAAAAGACAATCGCTTTCATTACACTGCTCATCCTCTAAGATTGTGCCACCCAGCCTGATTGAGGATCGTGTCACCAAATAACCTGCAAAACTCAAGTTCCATTTAGCATTTGAGTTGGTGCTTTTGATTCAATTCAGGTAATTCCAGGCAATCATTCCAAAAGAAGGCTTCCAAAGGGACCACTTTGTTAGGGACAATGACTTGGATATTAGGTCCTAAAAAAAGTAATAAATTTACATGGTAGCTTATATATTTGGTACCCTCTCATCACCCTCACCTACCCCGTCTGAAAACACGCACACACACACGCACACACACACGCACACACACGCACGCACACACGCGCACACACACACGCACACAATGAAAGAAAGAGTAGTCAGAGCAATCTGATCTCATTTGACCAGACCCACAACTCTTTATCTAGACACCTGATTTTTTTTTAAGATTTTATTTCTTTATTTGTCAGAGAGAGAGAGAGAGAGAGCACAAGTAGGGGGTGTGTCAGGCAGAGGGAGATGCAGGCTCCCTGCTGATGTGGGACTTGATCCCAGGACCCTGGGATCAGGGCCTGAGCTGCAGGCAGACGCTTAACCAACTGAGCCACCCAGGCATCCCTAGAAACCTGATTTTTAAGGCATTGAAAATAAATATCTTATCCTCCTGACTGCAATGAATCCTCCTTCAGGAGAACTTAAGTATGGAAGAAAACTCTGAAGGTCACGGAGGCCATGCCCCTTCCCCCAGGCAACAGCTTAGTGACTGACAGGGGTTCCCGAGGTGGGTATGTTGGGGCATATGGGGTAGATATGTGGAGACAGGACTTTACTGACAGAAATGACTGGGAGATACTGGCCTCAGCTGCTCTGGATCCAGTGGGTGAAGGACCATTCCTACCGCTCCGGAGGGTCCAGCCCTGTGTTCAAAAGGTTGGAGGTCTCCTGGAACATGCTCTCCTAAGAGATGGCTGGAAAAAGCCCAGAATTCAGAATTTGGTTATGGAGAAGCAGATGAGATTTTTTAAAATAATTTTTATTGTTATGTTAATCACCATACATTACATCATTAGTTTTTGATGTAGTGTTCCATGATTCATTGTTTGTGCATAACACCCAGTGCTCCACGCAGAACGTGCCCTCTTTAATACCCATCACCAGGCTAACCCGTCCCCCCACCCCCCTCCCCTCTGGAACCCTCAGTTTGTTTTTCAGAGTCCATCGTCTCTAATGGTTCGTCTCCCCCTCCAGCTTACTCCCCTTCTTTCTTCCCCTCCTGCTATCTTCTTTTTTTTCTTAACATATATTGCATTATTTGTTTCAGAAGTACACTGGGTATTTACCACAAAGATACAAATGTAGGGATCTGAAGGGGTATGTGCACCCCAATGTTTATAGCAGCAATGTCCACAATAGCAGATGAGATTTTTAAAACTTCTGGGACCAAAAATGTTCTCCACCTTCTCTGGTTGGCAGCAAGAAGCATCGGCTCTCACAGGTCTGCCCAGAAGATGGTGCTGTAAGACAAGCCCGGCTTCCATCCTTCCTTGCCAGGCTGGGCTCGGGATGGGGCGGTGGAAAGCCTGCAGAGACCAGATCTAGGGGGCTTCCCTACTACCTACTGGCGGCGGTTATCCTACAGTGCTGAGCACTGGAGTCCCTTCCTAGAGGTCCCTAGACGACCGAACAGAACCTTGGGGGGGGGGCGCCCCCTCAGAGAGGCGAGAGTATCTTGGAAAGGATGACAGAACAGAACCTTGGGGGTGGGGGGGCACCCCCTCAGAGAGGCGAGAGTATCTTGGAAAGGATGACAGAACAGAACCTTGGGGGTGGGGGGGCACCCCCTCAGAGAGGTGAGAGCATCTTTTTTTTTTTTTTTAAGATTTTATTTATTTATTTGAGAGAGAGAGAGAATGAGATAGAGAGAGCACGAGAGGGAAGAGGGTCAGAGGGAGAAGCAGACTCCCCGCTGAGCAGGGAGCCCGATGTGGGACTCGATCCCGGGACTCCAGGATCATGACCTGAGCTGAAGGCAGTCGCTTAACCAACTGAGCCACCCAGGCACCCGAGGTGAGAGCATCTTGGTGGAAAGGCAAGAAGGTCCCTTGGTGAGGGACATAGGAACCAGCAACAATTGTGCAGAGATAAGAGGGGCCCCCCATAAATATACTGTCAAGAAAACCAGATATGCCTTTCAACACCCGAGACTTGACCCCACTCCCCAGGGCAACTGAAGGCTTGAGACAAAGGCTGAGAGGCTTGGGCCACGGAACACAGTTTATACTCTGAGGTAGAAAAAGGAAGTTGGGCGGTTGTGGGAGAGGAAGCTAGAGACCCTCAGATGAGGGACTTGAAGCTCCAAGGATGACTTCGTTGATGTCACAGAGCTAACAAGTGACAGCCAGGACAGGAATGAGGGTTTCCTGAAACCCCACTCACCTCCCTCTGCCCCACTGCGCCCTGCTTTCCGCAGAACACCAGAATCTAACATTTATAAACAGAATTTCCACGACAAGGACTGCCTTCCTGGGCAATTGAAAAAGATAGGGCTAAAAAAAGAAAAGAAAAGAAAAAGATAGGGCTCTTGACTCGGAATCCCAATTCACATTTTTCTTGGCATGTTTTCGATCAGATTTATTGAGGTATGATTTACACACATTACAATTCATCCATTTTAAGACTACATAAAAAAAATTTTTTTTTTTCAAATGTAAACCCCAGCGTTGGGGGTTAAACTCATGACCCTGAGTCAAGACCTGAGCTAAAATCAGAAGTCTAGGGCTTGGGGTGCCTGGCTGGCTCAGTTGGTAGAGCATGTGACTCTTGAGCTCAAGTTTGTGAGTTCAAGCCCCATGTTGGGTGTAGGGATTGCTTAAAAATAAAATCTTTAAAAAAGAAAAGTCGCGGGCGCCTGGGTGGCTCAGTTGGTTAAGCGACTGCCTTCGGCTCAGGTCATGATCCTGGAGTCCCAGGATCGAGTCCCGCATCGGGCTCCCTGCTCAGCGGGGAGTCTGCTTCTCCCTCTGACCCTCTTCCCTCTCGTGCTTTCTGTCATTCTCTCTCTCTCAAATAAATAAAATCTTAAAAAAAAAAAAAAGTCGGGGGCTTAACCAACCGAGCCACCCAGGCGCCCCTTAAAACTACATTTTTTTAAAAGATTTTATTTATTTATTTGAGAGAGAGAATGAGAGAGAGAGAGTACATGAGAGGTAGGAAGGTCAGAGGGAGAAGCAGACTCCCCGCTGAGCAGGGAGCCCGATGCGGGACTCCATCCCGGGACTCCAGGATCATGACCTGAGCCGAAGGCAGTTGCTTAACCAACTGAGCCACCCAGGCGCCCTTAAAACTACATTTTAATTGACAACCGTATATAGGGAGTTTGTATGGTTTCCAGATACACCAACTCCAACAGTGATTTTCAAATAATGAAATCAAGAAATGAGTACCATTAGCCGCATTTGTTTTCAAACAGTGGAAGGAGAATATACATACAAAAGACAAAAGTTTCTTGCATAGACTTCTTTTCACAAGACTTACACAAATAGCTCACATTTGCCATGTTCTGTAAAAATAATTCTGTCTCCTCCACACACGTAATTTTATTTGCACTCCCTGAGCTGTGAGGCAAGCAGGGACTGCCATCCCCACGTGACAGCTGGGGAAACGGAAGCTACTCTGGACCTGGGAGCAGAGGCAGGGAGGTCTGAACCCAGATGTGGGCTTCGCTTTGAAGAAAAGTCTCTCTTCTGTTAGAACACTGTCCAGGACCCAGTAGGCCTGCCCTTCCTAGGTGTTCCCCGTGAACCCAGGATGTTTGCTCGAGTCAGCAAGATGGAGCATGATGACTGACAAAATGGCTGGGGTTGGGCTAATGGGTGGGTAGGTGGGTGTGTGAGTGGAGGAGAGAGTTGGAGAATCAGACACTCTTCCCTAGGGCCCACTAGAAACTTTGGGGGCAATACTGAAATGAATCAGAGAAGGTAAGAATCCTGGAAAACCTTGCAGAATACTGCCCCCCACCCCCCCAGCCCCCCCCCCCCATGCAGGAAGGCTGCTTCTGTGCCGCAAAAGGATGAAACAAGGTTTACAAAGCATGCCAGGATGCTACCCCAGGCACAGAATGAATTTCCAGGACATGAGATTAGTATCAACTCCCTCCTGAAAAACTAAAAGAAAAAAAAAAAGTGTGGGTCTCTAGCTCTGTACCTCTTCTGTTCCGAGGGGGTGCATTTGGGGTCTCCTTTGAGTTATACCTGAAGACATTCAGGGGAGCTAAGGTGCAGCAGGCAGGCAAGAGACAAAGAGGAGTTGGGAAGGCGTGGAGGGAAAGCAGGGGAGAGACCAGGACGGGCTGAGAGACAGCCCAGGGCTTGAGAGGGCTCCTGCCTGACTCACTGAGGGGCATTCGCAAGTACCCCCTCCAAGATGGGGCCCTCCCGGGGAAGCTTGACTTAAAGTTCAGATGCTGGGCAGCAGCAGGTGGGAGGGAATTGGGGTGCCCCAGGGCAGATTGGCTCAAGGGAGTTTTTGCAGAGTCAGAGGCCCCGGGTTCTAGGTTACGAGAGGAATAAGGAGCTTCCCTGATGGTAGTCTTTCTCCTCCTCCTCTGCCTGACTCACCTCTCCCTTCCACTCTTTTTAAACCTGCTAAATCCCTTAGGCAGCTGGGATCAACATAAGCTAGAGGCTGATCCGTGTACAAGGGAAATAGGGGAGCCTGGAAACAGCAGAACCTGGGAGAGGTATCCGTGTACAGGGCAAATGAGGGGAGCCTGAAAACAGCTGAATCTGGGGAGATGGAACTGCCTAGTGAGAGAGCAAGGGGGTTCTGGAAACTGTCGAACCCAGGGAGGCCAATTTGTATACCGGGGAAACATGGGGGAACCTGGAAACAGCAGGATCTGGGGAGACAGTTCGTGTACAGGGGGGCAGAGAGTGAGAAGCCTGAAAACTGTTGAGGCTGGGGAGGTAGATTCGTGTGCAGGGGGAGCAAGGGGAGACTGGAAACCGCACAATCTGGGGAGATGTGCAGTGTACAGGAGAAGCTGGGGCAGCCTGAAAACAGGGGCTCTCAGGGGATAGATTTGTGTGGGATTGCGGAGGGGGGGATGAGGGGGGAGCCTGGGGAATCTGATGAGGCAGGCGGGGCAGGGAGACAGCCAAGCACAGGAGTGGAGTCCGGAAGGTGGCTAAGTGGAATGGGGGCAGGATGAACCCCCTTCCTCAGAGGTTTGAGTTGGACTTCGCAGCCCCTTCTTCCAAACAAGAGTAAATCTCCAATGGCGACCCAAGAGTTAATGGAACCCCATTCCTAGGAGGTTTGA
This sequence comes from Callorhinus ursinus, assembly GCF_003265705.2. Lineage (NCBI taxonomy): Eukaryota > Metazoa > Chordata > Mammalia > Carnivora > Otariidae > Callorhinus > Callorhinus ursinus. The sequence continues at coordinate 7,020,568 of NW_027397114.1, forward strand.
GTTAGACTCCTTTGCAGCCCCTTCTTCCAGACAGGGCAGAAATAAGGGAGTATATCCCCAATGGCAACCCAAGATTTCACGTGGCAAGAAGAGAAAGGTCTTTGTGGACACTTGCTACCCGGCTCCTAAAGTGGGCCAAGGCTGGAATTCCCTAGGGGAGCTGAGGAGTTGGGGGGAGGGGGCATGAAGAGGTTGAAGAAGCAGCACCCTCCCCCTGCCTTCTTCCCCACCCCTCAGAGCCAGGGACAGGCCTCTTTCTCCCTTTCCACCAACCAGCCTGACCTCTCCCCCCAGCGGTTCACTTCTGAGTGACAGACAGACAAAGACAGAGCTGCAGACAATCGACTGAGGGAGGCCCCACAAAAGCTCCTTCCCCACCCCACCACCCCCGAGAGAGGCCTTCGGCTGGCCCCGGGCCAACGGGAGCTGTCACTCAGCGGCACTGCCTTCAGGTGACAGGTCTTCTGGAGACAGAGTGACGACCGGCTCAGAAAGGCCTGAGATTTTTGGGATTCTGCCTGTGCCTCTTGGAAACCAGTTTCCCAGACAGTTAGTTGCCTCTGAGAGAGGAAAGGGAGGGGCACCAGCAGCCACCATAGCAGAAAGCAAAAGGGAGGTCCCACTATTTGCTAGGTATGGGATCTTGAGCCAGTTATGGGCCCTCTCTGAGTCTCCAGTTTCTCATCCGTAAAATGAAGGATTGCTTTGGGTCTCGAAAGGCCCTTGCAGCTCTAACATGAGGATTCTTAGTAGACTCAGGAGAAAGAGCCCAGAGCGTAGCATTTCTTCTCATTGGCTGATACAGCTCAGCACTTTGCAGGCAAACACTGGGAGGAGGCTCGCATTTTGGATGTAGTGGGAGTGTTTAAGTAAGCTTTCCCTGGTGCTCAGAACTTTTCCACTTCTCATCACCCCGAGGCGGGGGCGGGGGGGGGTCCCTCACTTGAAACAAAATTAGTTTTTGCTCCAACCACCTTGGACTTCCCAGCTTCTGAATTAGCCTGGAATGTGGAATCGACACCCATAGTCTCATATCCCTCTCCCGCAGGTTTTGCTCTGCTTCCAGGCTGGCCTCACCCCGGGCCCCTCTGTCCTCTTTTGCCTCCGGCCTCTGTTATTACCCTGTTTCTCCTGAAGCCAGAGATGTTTGGAAAGGGATGTTTGGGTCTAGTAATGAAGCCTCAGAGTCTAAAGGAAAAGATTCTCCTCTTTCAATAGAAAGACCTCAGGGTACCCCAAGGCCCTGAGGCCTTCCAGCAGCCTCTTGCCCACTACCAAGCCTGGAGAAGGGACAGAATACATGGCTTGCAAGACTGCCTGCTGGGAGTGCACGGGAAATCGCCCATAAACAAAACCCCTCGGCCTGGGAGCATGAGAAGCATATAGTGTGTGTGTGATGGCGAGACGGTCAAAGTCACCGTGGGCCAAACTCGGGCCAGGCTGCACCACTGGATTACCAGAACGTGCGTCTCCCCACTCCTCCCTTAGTCTGAGAAAACACGGGGTCTAGCCCAAGAAGCAGAGCTTGGAGGAAGGTTCTAATGGCTCCAGGAGCCCACCTCACCTCCAGACTGTGCAGAAGAAATTTCTAGCATGTGCAGAATCAGAATGGAAGAGTCCTGCACAGGTGGAAGGGGATCTAGGGTTGCCTGCCTTACCTCTCTTGGGGACCCCAGGTAACCTGCCTCGACATAACCAAGAAGGGGGGGCAGGAAGAGTCTCCAGGGGACAGTACTGGGAGCTGGACGGCGTGGGGGGGGGGGGGGGGGAGTCCAGGGCCACCAGAGATGGCTTCAGGCGCACAGAACCTCTTCCCAACTGGGGCCGATCATTCCTGAACACGCGAGCGCGGGGCATGTCTGCCACTGGGCTGTGGGGGCTGGACGGGTAGTGCGCGGGGCAGAGGCGGGTGGGCTCCGCCGGGCCACCGGGAGGGGTGGGGGGAGGGGAGGGAAGGGGAGGGGAGGGGAGGGGAGGGGAGGGGATCTGATTAGAAGCCGGGCCGTATGGCGAACGCCGCGGAGATGGAGGTAATCACTGAGCGGGCGAGACAGCGTGCTCGGCGACAGCAGGCGGCCCGGCCGTCGCCATGACAACCGCGGCCTCCGGGGCGCGCGGCTCGGCGCAGCTCCGCGTCCGCGGCGGAACATCTGCTTTGCACGGGGCTGCTGGGAGCCGGGGGGCGCGGGCGCGGCTGCTCCCCCACCCCGCGAAAGAGAAACAAATTAGGCCAACTGTCCAATGAGGGGCCGCAAATGTATTTATTAATGCGAGGGAAAGGTTGTTCCGGAGCGCAGTTTGATTAATGTTTGAGTCTTCAGCTTGTCAGTCTGGTTTTGTCTCCCGCAAAAGGGGAAGGGGAGGGGTGGGGTGGGGGGCTGGAAGGGGAGTGGGGAGGAGAGAGACAACAAAGCGGGAGGGGATGTTAATAGCCAAATAGGCTCTTTTTCATGTTTCCCTCAGCCTGCCACCCTTGATGGATGGCTCAGACAGAGACCGGAGCGCATCGGGGAGACGCGAGCCCCTCCAGAGAGCTGGGGGAATGGAGGAGAGGGGGGTGGCTGGAGCCTGGCTGGGGTCTGCGGGGAGGGAGCTCCCCGAGGGCTGCAGGGAAAGGAATGGCCCCGGGAAACGGGCAACTCCCGGGGAAACCGGAGGAAAATTGCACAGACTGTTTACTGTTTCCCCTGTTTGCAACCTCTGGGCCCGGGAGACAGCCCCGGAAGTCGGAGGGTGAGGGTCTGGGTCCCCTCTGGATGACAGGGAAGGGCGAGAGGCCCTCACCGTGGGGTTAGGGATGGGGGAAGGGAGGTGGGCGAAGGACAATGGCTTCCAATTGTCCCTCTTTCTGTCCTCCACTATTCCCTTTGCTGTCACCCCTCTGCTATATTGCCCATCTTCACTTTTTGCTCCTCTTGCCTCCCTTCTCTTTGTCTCTTCTTCCATTGTTTCTTTCCTCCATCTTCCCCTCCTCTCTTGGTGACATCAGCTGGCTCTGCTAGGGTCTGCCTTGCTGAGATGTCTTCTGTGAACACAGGCTGAACACAATGCTTCCTGTTTTCTGTGTCTTCTTTTCTGGAGTCATGGGGAACTGAGGGCCCCATTGGAACCCCAAACCTGACCTCCATAAGGAGAAAACACAGCCCTACCCCTTTTTTGCCATCCTCACCAAATTTCCCTAAGCCCCAGCTCACTAGGAATTGGGAGAGGTGGTGGAGGCTGAAAATTGCGGATTTCTAGCCAGGCCTGGGATTCAGAAACACAAGAGTGGGTCTGTAAACTTAGACGGCTCTGAGGTTAGAGTCTTCCTCGTTGCTAACCCTTGCCAAAACACAAAGTAAAAAGAAGAAAGTAGCCCTTTAAAGACCAGGTAAAATTCTGTTACTTTGCAGCTCATTTTATCTTCTCAAACAAAAAAGGATTGAAGTCATACTTTCAAAGAGCTTTGCGAGACTGAAGTCATTAAGCATTGGAAAAGCTGCTTGAACAGCTCAGAGTCCTATTTCCCTTGGAAAATGTTTATTTATTATCATCAGCATCACAATTATTATTATTTAAAGTCTTGGGGGTGGGAGGATTGTCCTCTTCATAGCCATCACATGGTGGAAAAGAGCAGGGGCTCTGGAATCAGACCATTTGGGTTGAACCCTGGTTTTTCTCCTCACTAGCCAGATGATCATGGGCAAATTCCCTAGTCTTCCTGAGCCTCAGTTTCCTTATCAGTAAAATGGGGATTATAATTGTTCCCAGATCATTGGGTTGTGGAAGGAACAAATGAGAGGGTCCATATAAAGTGTATGGCGTTGTGCCTAATGGTTATGTGCTCAATACATTGTTGCCTGTTATTATTTCTCAGTTATATACCCTTTTCAAACGAATCCCATGGTCACCAGCACTAAACATGCATCGTGCTCCAACTATAGAAATGGCATTACATTAAATATAAGATGGGAGAAGAGATACGAACATGGTATCTGCTCTTGAAGGGTTTATAGTCTTTCTTACGAGAAAGAATAGATGCATGAACATTACAAATCCTCAAAGGAGTCATGTGCTAAGTGCCAAATAAGTAGTAGAGATGTCAAATGATTTCAACACTCCTCTGGAAGGGAGGGGTTGCAGGACTTGAAGCTAGGCGGGCCCCCAAAAGGAGCCACCGGGACCAGATCCCCAAGGAAATGAGAGATGGAGTGGGGTGGATGGGGGAAGGGTTAGAGCAAGAGCAAAGGCCAAGAAGGTGGCTTACTCATGGATGAGTGAGTTTGGCTGGATCTAAAATGGAAATTTAAGGAGAGTATTAAACACAGACAAGGAGAGCGTAGATAGATATAGATGTTTTCTAAGGGAAACTTAATCTAGCGGTAGTACATAGAATGAATTGACCGAAGAGAGACCGGAGACCAGGGAGACAGTAAAGTAGGACCTGGACCAGAACGGAGAGGAAAGAATAAGTGTGAGAAGCGTAAAAAGGTTTGGTGACTCACAGATGTTGGGAACAGAGGGAGAAAGGGGAGCAATTAAGCACTGAGCTCTCATCCAAGCCTTGGAACCTGGTGGGAGGGACGAGATCTACAGAAGCGTTGCTTGGGCATCACCAACCTGAGTTCCGGTGGGAGCCTGTCTTGAGCAGATCACTGCGCCGCCTGCTGCCTAGTGCTTGTTGATGGGCTTTCGTGTTCATTGGGCGTCCATCCTGGAGTGAGTATGGCAGGAAGTCAACGTTATCCATCCTCCATCAGCCTGACACGTGTTGTGAGTTGTTGGGAATTGATTAGCCTGGACAGCTTCGTTCTGCCACCTCCCTCCCTCATGACTGACCTTAGAGGGGAAGGGTTCATTCCCTGGCAAATAAAAATAGCCCTTTGGGGGAGCTAAACCTGGGGCTTAGCTCCAGCAGCCCAATACCTCAACAAATGAACTGAGAAGGATGGGCCTATCATACAGGCCCTGCTCTCCAGAAGCTGAAACTCTAAGATGGTGTGCAGTTTGACTATCATGGAATGAGGCAAATTTATAAGCAAATGCCTTAGGAGTCCTAGCTCTCTTTGAGGATATTCCCTCCACAGTGACACCATCAGGTGGCGGCACTTGTTCCAGATGTTTCCATGGCTCAAAAACATTGGCAAAGCCTTCATGGGAAGTACCTAGAGTCTGCAGCACATTTTGTTTGGCTGTCCTCGGAGGTACGGGATCTTCATCCCCGGAAGGTGGGATGGTTTCACTGTTTATCGTAGGTTGGTGTTTTTCAAAAAAGTTTCCAAACTGCTTTTAACAAAGTGCTGAAAATAAAGCCATAGCCTCCCACGAAAGAGCTTGACTACTGAATGCCATGCATGATTCTGGATGGGAGCCCGGACTGGGGAGAACAGCTATGAAGGACTTTACTGGGAAAGTTGGTGGAATTTGAATATGGACTATGAGTTACGTAGCGGTCTTGCAGCAATGTTCAATTTCTGGATTTTGATCATCATGCTGAGGCTGTTTGTGTAAGAGAATGCCTTTGTGTTTAGGAACAAAATACTAAAGGGACACTCTGTCTCCAACTTTCACAAAGTTCAGGGAAAAAAATACATATTTAAACATGTGGACAGAGAAGGATCAAGCAAATGGAGCTACATGTAAACAGTGGATGAATCTGGGTAAAGGGCATGTGGGAGTTCTTTGTACTGTTTTTCTGATCCTCTTCTGTGTTAGAAATTTACCAAAATTGAAAGTTCTTAAAAAACGAAAAACCCAACTATGGCCTCCATTTGAAAGAGAGAGACTCATTTAGACCTCGGTTCTTTCAAAATAGTCCTCTCAGGAGACACAGTACGCTTCAGCACTTTACGGATGGTTGGATGAGGGCATCAGACCTGGGGATGATACAGAGCTGGTTAATCTTTGGGTGACGGGCTCAGGATCTAAGACCTTGGTAGGATGGGAACATTGGCTCAAATCGAGCACAGTGAAACATGGTAATACTCCATCAGTGTTAGTTAACTTGAGCTGAGTGAGATGAAATTTAAAAGGGTTAAATGATATGTTTGATATTTATCACTAAAAGCATGAACTCAGTAGGGATGAAGACACATGGCCTAAAGGTGGCATATTCCCAAACAAGTAAGTTTGGTTGACTGTAACCTCAGTATGGCTACGATGATCTGTGGTTGCCATAGAAAAATGATAGATTCTGAGCTGCATTAATCCCAGGTACAGTTTCTAGAACAGGGGAGGTGATGGTCTTTCTCTGTCCTCTGCGCACTGGACTTAATCTAGAGCATTCATTTTAGGCCTCGGGCCTCAAAGACATTGCTAACGAAAACAGGCACAAAGAAAGAGAATAGTGAGGTTTTGAAGTGAGAGCATTTGAGGAATGGCTGAAGGAACGAGGGTGGTTCAACTTTCCGGGATTCCGACTGGCTGCCTTCTAGACACTGGAGTGGGGAGGAAGCTTACACCTTCTCCACGACTTCACTTTCAGGGAAATAGGACAGAATGTAGGGAATCACAGGGAGATGATATGACACATGATTTTCCAAATATTAAACCCGTCTGAAAATAGAAAGCAGACACCTAGTGTGATCGTGAGCTCCCTGTCACTGGAAGTATTCCAAGAAGGGTATTTTCAAGGCCACTGTAATAAGAATTCCTGCAGCAGGAAGGACCCTGGGTTAAAGAGACCTCCTTGGTCCCTTCAACTCTGAAATTCTAGGCAATCGTGTGTCTGTTTGGAAAAAAAAATAACCCACCAGCCTCATTACTCTGTGGTCCTTATTATGTCATGTTTATAGCAACTGCCCACACACTCACTGCTTGCATAAGGCTTGGGAAGCCTGAATAAGGAACCTCCTTTTGAGTGCCCTCGGCTTCCCTGTACTGCCTATATTCCAATCTCCCATCTGCCTCTTGGTTGCCAGAACGTCCATATCTACCTGCAGAATGGGACGCTCCTTGAGAGACTTCTGACAATGAAAATTCTAGGGGCTGTACCAGTCTCCCTATCCAGAGCCCATATTTGGCATTTCTTTCGGAGCACAATTCCTGCATTTGAGGAATTTAGTTGGGATCCCAGCAACCCTGCTGAAGGTGGCAGAAGGCGGGGTGGAGGTGCGTGGGTTCTAAACCCCAAGTGAAACCAACATCTGAGGAAGGACTACAAATCTTAAAACCAAAGGAAGGTAGAAAACAGAGATAAGAAATAGGCTCCCCTTCTCTGCTGTAGACTTCCCCCCAATCCTTTTCTGTTTTAATCACAGGAAGAATGATTAGTCAGCCGAGGACGGACGGGGGAAGAAAGCAGATGAGTTTTATCTGGCTGGGGTCTGCCTGAACCGAAGCCATGTGACTACCTGGCTGACCTGGGGTCTCCATCATGTCCCTGCCTGTCCACAAGACGGATCAGGCTGCCCTTCCCTCCCGCCCTACCCCCCTCATTCCAGGGGAGGATTGCTAGCATAATTATAGCCTACTTTTTTCTCTCCTTCTCTCCTACTCCTTGGGGTCTTAAAAAAAAAAAATTTTTTTTTTTTTTAACTCTCTCAGGGGACTGAGGAACTTCTTTTACGCTGTGGCAAACTAGAATCTGGAATTTTTCCTCCAGCAGAAATAGGGAGGTTAGATTCTCAAAAATCATCCCTAATTTCCATCCGCCGTTAACTGGGGACCTACTGCTTTGCCCTTCATCTCGGCAAACACAGAGCCTGTCCCCAGATACACAGGCCCTCTCTAGTATCTGCAAAGCTGCTCCCTGCCCGCGATCTCATGCAAGTTGCAAAATCTCTCAAAGCGTCAGTGAGCCCGCTTGTAAAATGGGGAGAATTTATACCCACTTCACAGAACTTTTCTAAGGTTCAACAAAATAAAACACATAAAGCTCTTAGCCAGCGACTGGCAAAAGACAGGCTCAAAACCCAACCGTGGTTATTCCTGGGGCTCACATTTGTCTGTACTGGGTGGACAAAGCACAGGGAGCTGATAAAGGTCAGGGAGACACACCAGGGAGGAGACTCAGAGAAGACAGGTTGAAGGCGTGAGTTTGGCTAAGTGCAGGAGGGACGCATGGGGAGCCTGGGGGGCTCAGTCAGCTGAGTGTCCGACTCTTGATCTCGGCTCAGGTCATGATCTCAGGGTCGTGAGACTGAGCCCGACATGGGGCTCGGTGCTGGGCATGGAGCCTGCCTAACATTCTCTCTCTCTTCCCCCCTCCCCCTGTTCTCTCCCTCTCTAAAATAAATAAGTAAATAAATGCAGGAGGGAGGCAGAGAAGGAGAAAGAAGACTAGAAGAAGAAAGGGAACAGGTGGGCTCTCTGGAGACTGGCCTGCAGAGGACAGAAAGTTGGAATGGATGGAACGGGACAGAGCAGGGGGAAAGGGACAGACAGACAGCAGATGGGAAAGGAAGGTGGAATGACAAAGATGGGGGGAGCAACTCCAGCTGGTGTGAGACAGACAAGAGGTGCTGGGGAAGACAGACAGAAGGAAAGGAGCAAATTGAGGAGTAGGGGTGGTCAAAAGGAGAGGGGGAAGCAGGGGCAGGACAGACAGACCGAGAGCGAGTGGGGAGAGCATAAGATGGACAGACAGATGGCAGGGACAAGAGGGGGCCCTGGGTTGCCTGCATTCTGCTGTGTTTACCAGCTAATTGAGTTAAATTGTTGTCAGAGATGTAATTAAAGGGTAGAGAGAGCTCTCTGGCAGGCCCGAAACAGATGGAGGGGGCTTTAATTGGTAATTAAATTCTTCCCTGGCAGCTGAGGAAGGAGCTTGTGCTTCAGCCTCACAAGGCCACGGGTGGCCTTCCCCCCTCTCTTGGCCCCCTCTCTGGGGCTTTTTGGGGAGGGGGGCTGGGCTCCGCACACCAGCAGCCTGGCAGGCGGGGCGGCCCGGTAACTGCAGGAGAATGCCAAAGCATTCCTTCCTCCGCGGGCGCACCGGGCCGGCTGGCTCAGCTCCCAGGGGCTAATCCCAGCAAACCCACCCCCCTGCCTGCCCCTGGCTGACCTCCCCCCCCCCCCCCCCCCCCCCGCCCAGCTAGCATTGACCAGTGAATTCCTTCGTGGTCCTTCGTGCGCCACTTGGGATCCCAGGGAAGAATAATGGGCACACACGGGGCGGCTCGGGAAGGGTTAGGCGGTTCCGGCGGGGACCCAGGCCGACCCATCTGTTGGTATGGCTCCCGTGAGCCTCTCAGCATCGCCCCCCCCCCGCCCCCCGCCCCGCTGCCCTCCCTGCCAGGAGCCACTGTGTGGAGATGCCATTCTGCCGGGCACATCAGGGTCTGGCGCTGACTCGGCACCGCCCTCGCCTCCTCGCTCCCCAGCAGCAAATGAGACAGGATGGGATCAGCCGCCTTGATGGGCAGATTAGTTAGACTCTCTAAGATGTGAGCATTTACACTAATCAGCTTTCAACTCCAAATCTCAGTTTGACCTGCATTTCATTGGAGAAGGGCCCTGGGGACAGCAGATTTCCCCGAAACCCGCATATTCTTGCCTCTGTTCCACTTCAGAAGGAGATAAGTACCAAGACGGCCAAGAGGCCAGGCTTTTAAAAAGAAAGCTGAAAGGGAAGTTAGGCAGAAATCAAATCCAAGACAGACATTGTAGAGTTATTGTAAAACGCATGGCTGCCTGTGAGTCAGTAATCTGGTGCTGTTCTTAGAACAGCAAGCTCCATGCTGGATGCAGAAATAAGGGTCCTGGGGATCGTTTCTCTCATTATAGCTCAGCTGATCAGACAAAAGTTCTTTGTCTTGCTGTGGACTCCATGGGGCCCAGACAGTCATGGGGGAGCTTAGAGTGGCTTCTGGGAAGGGCCAGAGGAATGACAGAAAGGTTCAGGAGGCACAATGTCCAGCTGTATGGACTTTCACTTGGTTCCTGGAGGTCTGCTCTGGGGTTTTATTTCAGCCCCACATACGTTGTTCTCTCTGCCAAGAACTACGATCTCTGCCCTCCCATCCCCCTTCCCCAGACTATCCTGAGGCCACGGCCCTGCCTCCTCTCTTCAGGACGCTAACCCTCACCCCATGTCCCCTGGCCCAGCATCCCCACGTTGCTAGTCGAATTCTGATTCCCTCCCAAGGCTGAAAGTGCAAAGGCCAAGGACCACGGCCACTTCACTCACCACTGTCTCCCCAACACCCAGCGTAGGACCTGGCAATTAGTAGGTGCTGAGTTCATTTTTGTGGACTGAAGGAATAAGCCCAGAACACTCAGCATGGAAGCAAACTCTGAAAGCCATCAGCAAAGTTATGCAGATGAGAGTGTTACAAATGCAGCAGGGA
>NW_027397114.1:7031235-7220148 GCF_003265705.2 Callorhinus ursinus
AAGAAAGAAAGAAAGAAAGAAAGAAAGAAAGAAAGAAAAAGATAGATTGTCAGGGCTCCTGGGTGGCTCAGTCGGCTGGGTGTCCAACTCTTGATCTCAGCACTCGGGTTGGGATCTCAGGGTCGTGATCTCAGGAGTCATAGGATCAAGCCCCGTGTCAGGCCCCATGCTAGGTAGGCATGGGAGTCGGCTTGAGGATTCTCTCTCTCTCTCCAGCTGCCCCCCCGTCTCTAAAATGAATAAATCAATCTTTTAAAAAATTAATTTAAAATAAAACTTGTCAAGGTCTGGGGCGCCTGGGTGGCTCAGTCAGTTAAGCCTCTACCTTTGGCTGGGGTCATGGTCTCAGGGTCCTGGGATCGAGCCCCGCGTCGGGCTCCCTGTTCAGCGGGGACCCTGCTTCTCCCTCTGACTGTAGCTCCCCCTGCTTGTGCTCTCTCTCCCTCTACCTCAAGTAAATAAATAAAATCTTTTTTAAAAGATTTTATTTATTTATTTATTTGAGAGAGAGAGAGAGAGAGATAGTGAAAGCAGGAACAGAAGCAGGGGGAGTGGGAGAGGGAGAAGCAGGCTTCCCGCTGAGCGGGGAGCCTGACGCGGGGCTCGATCCCAGGACCCTGGGATCATGACCTGAGCTGAAGGCAGACGCTTAACGACTGCCCCAGGCGCCCCATTGTGTGTGTGTGTGTGTGTGTGTTTAAGATTGATTTATTTATTAGAGAGCGAGCAGGGTGGGGGGAGAAGCAGAGAGAGAGGAAGAGAGAATCTCAAGCAGACTCCACGCTGTGTGCAGAACCCCCTGTGGGGCTCAATCTCATGACCCTGAGATCATGACCTGAGCCAAAACCAAGAGTGGGACTCTTAAATGACTGCACCACCCAGGTGCCCCTGCTTTTTTGTTTTGATACAACATGTTAGAGTTCTGGTCAGCTGGTAAAAGTTGAACAGCAGCCTCTCACTGGGGTCCTTGTGAGAAGTCCCAGTTTGTCGCATTTGCCCATTTCTCTCTCTTTTTTTAAAGATTTTATTTATTTATCTGACAGAGAGAGACACAGCGAGAGAGGGAACACAAGCAGGGGGAGTGGCAGAGGGAGAAGCAGGCTTCCCGCGGAGCAGGGAGCCCGATGTGGGGCTCGATCCCAGGACCCTGGGATCATGACCTGAGCCGAAGGCAGACGCTTAACCCACTGAGCCACCCAGGTGCCTCTCGCATTTGCCAATTTCTGTGGTGTAAATACTCCCACTGAAGCCCATTTCAGGCTACCAACTGGATGTCACCCAAGGCAAAGTTGAAAAATGCACATAAGGCATTCCTGGGAGCCCTAGCTCTGGTCCTTTTTAAAAGAAGTGTGGGGAGGGGCACCAGGCTGGCTTAGTCAGTAGGACATGCAACTCTTGATCTTGGTGTTGTGAGTTTGAGCCCCATGTTGGGCATAAAGTTTACTTTGGAAAAAAGAAAAGAAGTGTGAAGACCGTTATCTAGCACTGCCTTTTAAACAAATATAAGGCAACTGTGGGCCCCTGGGTGGCTCAGTCGGTTGAGCAGCCAACTCTTGATTTTGGCTCTTGTCATGATCTCGGGGTCGTGGGATCGAGCCGTGCGTTGAACTCTGAGGCACCCAGTGTGGAGTCTGTTTGTACCTCTCCCTCCCCCCTGCCTCTGCGTGCACGTTCTCTCTCTCTCCCTCTCTCTAAAATAAAGAAATAAATAAAAAATCTTAAATATAAGGCAACTGAGGCCCAGAAAGTTTAAAAGAATGGCTGAGCATCACACAGCTAACCAGGACCAGAATCCTCCTGACCACCAACCTCTAGATGCCACACTTTGACTCCTGCTCAGCCTGCACTAGGCAGCTGGGGGAGGGGGGAAACCAGAAATCATCACAGAGAAAGCCAAGGCCACGGCTCTGGGGATGGACTGGCCGTGGATAATGTCCAAATAAAGGGTCAAAGGGCCTTACAGCCAACTTTTGCTGGGCACCCACTTGGTTCTCCTTACTCTTCATGGGAGAAAAAAACAACATCCCACATCATAAAACTTCAAACTCAAACTCAAAAGAGCCTCTTTTCAACCAACCTCACTCACGTCATCAGGGAATGATGGCTCCCCATTCCGGGCTAGGAACTCAGGAGGCACCCTCCCCCGCCCTCCCCCAGTCTATCTCCCAGACCTGCTGGAAGCCCTGGGGCCAGGTACTCTCCCTCATGGGGGGGGGGGCAGGAAGGAGTTGGGAAAGAACAAGGCCTTTCAGACGAGTCCAAGAACAATGATTTCAGCAGTTGTTCTATTTTCTTCCTGGGTAAGAAGCAAGGAGAGAGTGAGACCGGTGCCAGGTAAACTAGCTTGATCTTCTAGAACCCTGGATCCTGGCTCTGGCTCTGCCACTAACTGGGTGGGCCTCTTCTCCTCCCTAGGCATCAGTTTCCCCATTTGTACAATGAAAGGTGAGAACTGATGCTTTCCAGCATCTCTTCCTTTTAAAAGTCCATGGATCACTAAGGGGGAATGTGTAGGTGACCATCCAATAACGTTTCTCCCCCACTCCTACCTCCCCCTCTTTTTCCTGCTTCAAAAGGACCCTTCCCTTGCCCTTCTGAAGATGCTCCCCACTCTATAGACAATACCCCACAGATCCTCCCTCCCTCTGATTTCTCTGCACATGGAGAGGAGACACGAAGTCTCCCAGGACTGCCTTGGGCCTGCCCCCGGCCAGGCAGCTGGTCTCCTGTTTCCTAGCGATTCTTTGTGTCTGTGTTTCTTCCCAAGGAGCTGGGGTCACAGTGCCAAGGAGAAGGAATGAGAGGTTGAGGGGTGTCATCTTTTTTTCCCCAGCTTCTGCCCATCTCTTCCTGCTCCAGTCTCTCTCCAGGGAGGTGGCAACCTAATCCTGCGGCCCCCAAGCCTGTCCTGCAGCCTCTCACTCCACTGTCCTCCCCTCCCCAGAAGGAAAATGGGTCACGCTCAGCAAGGGCCGTTATTGCCAACCTGGTCCTGCTGCTGCCTGATAGAGCCCAGCCCTCCCCCGCCAGATCTCATTAAGGGGTCGCCACTTGCGCTTCCCAGCCGCCCCCCATCCATCTTTGGCCATGGATGACAGACTGGGCCCGGGGGCTGATGTCCGGCAGGTGACAGGGTTAATGGCAGAAGAGGGCAGAGGGCAGAGGGCAGCCGACTCACAGTGGCGGGAGGGCAGCCTGGGGAGGCCCTGGGCCCATTCCAGCTGGGCAATCCCTCAAATTACAGCACCTGGGGGAGGGATGCGTCCTGGACCCATCCATCCCCAGGGAAGCAAGGTGGGCAGTGTCGGCCATCTTGGGAGCAGATGGTAGGAGGAGAGAATGTTAGCCTGGGAAGAAGAGGAGTGAAGAAGCCTGGGGCAGGGGGTGGGGGGACAGGGCCGGAAAGAGAAGGAAAAAAAAAATCCCTATAGGATAAAGTAGATAGTATATAAAAAGCCACTAGGTATGTGGGCTCTGTGAAAACAATTACCTCTGGGATCCCTGGATGCTTTTTGGCAAGAAACACGTATCTTGCTGAGGTGTATGAAGCCAGGTGAGTGTTTTGGAGCGGGTGCCCATCACTCATTTTGCTTTCCCTCCCAGCTGCCTGTTACAGTGGTCCAGCACTGAGGTTAGGAGCAAGGTTCCAGAGTCAAACAATGTGGGTCCAAATCCTGTTCAGATCCTCCCTGTGTGAGCCCAGGTAAGTTACTTAACCTTTCTGAGCTTGATTTTCTCCCTCTGTGCAATATAACTCTAGAAGCACTGGTTCCCAGGAGGATGCAATTACATGATGCGTGGACACAGCTGCTGGTCCGCTGTGTGTGCGTGCAGTAAAGGCTAGGTGCTCCTGGGAGGAGCAAGGGCTGGGTGCTCCTGAGAGGAGCAACATTGTTGCACTATGCAACACCTTTGCTGCTTCCCATCCAGCCCCAGGCTTTTCCCAGGCCGTCTGCCTCAGGCCCTCCCCTCGTTTGACCTCCAACACCCTCAGGATCACCCCCAGCCTGCTCTACTCACTCCCAGAAAGCTCGCCCCCCTCACCGCTCCCAGAGAGGAGGCCCCACAGTGGCAAGGGTTAGTCCCTCTGGGCCTTTGAAGCCTGGAAAGGGGAGGGGCTGCTCTGTGCTCCCGACCTGGGGGGACCAGGCTCAGCCCCCCACCTCCCACCGTTGAGGGGGAGCCAGGAACAATGGGCAGTGGAGCTGGCCACCTTGCAGTCAGGTGAGGGGGTGGGGTAGAGGTGGGAGCATGCCCACCCCAAAGCCAGCAGAAAGTCCTTCAAGAGAGCTGACAGTGGCTGGGGTCTGCCCCCCAGGGGCACCGGATATTGAGGGTATCCTCTGGACAGGAAGAGAGGAATTGCTGCAATGCCACCTCCTGGACTGGAGTTGTCCAGAGCCCTCCCAGAGGGGTGGCAGAGAGCCCCTCCTCAGTTCCAAGAAACCCCCTCTCAAAGTGTACCCCAATCTCAGGGTGGATAAAGGAGCCAGCAAGCACTGTTTTGCCCTCCTTCCAGAGCCTGGATGGAGTGGCTCCCCCGGGGGCTGATCGCCTCCATTAGGTCCTCAATCTTGCGAGGATAATGCATGGCCCAGTCTGGGCTAGGGGAGGAGGCCCCACCGGCAGGGCGCTGGGAGGCAGGATGCAGGGGCCTGAGCAGAATACCAAGCAGCCAGCTTGGGCCTGAGGCTGCCCCTTGTGGCCAGCAAACCTGGGCTGGGCCAGGAAAGACATGGGGAGCCTGGCCCCATCTTCCACCACACACCCCCCCCCGCTCCCTCTGTGCCCTCCTGCCAACTCCACCAACTCCTTACTGTGGCTGAACTCCCAGATCTCAGCCCCCCAAGGCCCAAGGCCGTCAGCCCTGTGTGGTGCCAGGGTCCTGGGGGGCAGGAAAAAGTAGCATCTGACCCACCCAAGCGGACCAGAGTCCTGCTCGGCTCAGCCCCTCTGAGGATGACCTAGCCAGACCAAAAGAAAAAATACCCTTTGTGCGGGTGGGGAGACTCAGAACGTAGGAATGTTCTCCCTTTCATTGTTTATCCACAATTGTCAAATGAAATCAGCTATAATGCGTTCTTCCAAAGTGAGTACTGCTATGATGTGGTCATGCTTGTTGCTAAATTCAGTCCCCTTTGGGATGTTGCTGTCTTTGGCAGCCCTTTTTTTGGGGGGGGGGGTTTATTGAGCAATAGTACAGAGCTCCCAAAAAGGGAGGGGACCCGAGACGGTTGCCCTGTCTTTGGCAACTCTAATTCAGCTCACCCCAGCCCAACCTCTTCTTTTGCCTTCCGCTGGGAAAGCCCTGTAGACCACCATGTGTGAGAGAGCACTGTGTGGTTGGCGGAGCCTTTGCACTCTTGTGGGCACGTCTGCCTGTCCCCTCCACCTTACCCCCGGGCCAGGTAGGAGGACAGGTGTTACTGCCCCTGGAATGCAGCGTAGCCTAACAGTTGTGGGCTTAAGCCCTGGAGTCAGACAAATCCAGGTTGTAAACCAACATCCCTGCTTACCAGCTGTGTGACCTTGGGCAGGCTTCCGCATTTTTGGGAGCCTGAGTTTCCTTATCTACCAAGTGGGGATTCAACTAGTATTATCATATACATCGGTTAGGAGAACGTGTTAAAGGAGAAAAGCATTGAGCACAATGCCTGGCACATCATAAATGCTTAAAAATGGCAAAGGGGAAAAGAATTCTTTTTTTTTTTTTAAGATTTTATTTATTTATTTGAGAGAGAGAGAATGAGAGAGAGAGAGCACATCAGAGGGGATAGGGTCAGAGGGAGAAGCAGACTCCCCGCCGAGCAGGGAGCCCGATGCGGGACTCGATCCCGGGACTCCAGGATCATGACCTGAGCCGAAGGCAGTCGCTTAACCAACTGAGCCACCCAGGTGCCCCAAGGGGAAAAGAATTCTTAAGAATATTTTGTAAGAGAAGAAAAGGAGGTCGCAGAAGGTAAGAGGTTGGGCTGGGTTATGGAACTAGAGGCACGTTCCAGTGCTTTCTCCACCACCACACCCGACAGGCATCCCCCTGCCCCACCTCCACGGGTCCCTTCTCACTCTCCTGCCTCATCTCCCAGCCTTGCCCCCCCAGAACTGGCATAGCAACAAGCAGCCGGGGCTCCCGCCTCTGAGCTCTCCGGGCATGTGAAAGGCTGGTTCTCCCTTCCTGGCGGACCGGGTGGAGATGTTTGTAGTAAGGGGAGTGGCAATCGGAATTCACCAGAATTCAAAGTTCATCATTCCCCAGTGATCAGGTGTAGAGGAGGTGCCAGGACAGTTATATTAATAACTGGGCCGTTAAAAACTAGTAAGTGATGTTCTCATAAAGCATGTGTTGTTTGGGGCGGTTGGGTTTGTTTATTTATTTATTTTTCCCTTCAGGAGCAAACTGGGCCACAGAGGGAGAACATTAAATTATCTCTTGAAATGATTCCGGTAATAAGTCGGGCAGGTTAGGAGAGCTGTCGGCAGCTCCTGCCAGACCTCCCTCGACCTTTCTGCACTCCTATGTTTCACTTGGCCTTATTTTATAAGAGGCCAATTACTCCCTTCTGGGTTAGCTGTGTCCCTTTAGAGCTGCTGTCTATATGGGCAAGATGTGCGGTTTTTCATCAGCCAAGCAAGTAAGGGGGATCATATATTATTCCTTGCCAGAAATCAGAATGTGCTGTGTGACATGGAAAAGAGAGGGGACCTGTAGGGACAAAGGCTTTGAATATTTGAAATAAGCACTGTTCTGGAAATCAGGCCCACAGAGACCCAAGGATCACAACATGGGTAATAATCACAACTAAGGTTTATATTGCAGGGACGACGAGCCGGGTTCCCTTCTGAGCACCTTCCGTCTGTGAACGTATTGGATCTTCATAAGAAAGCTGTGCACCTTCCGTGTGTGAACGTATTGGATCTTCACAAGAAAGCTGTGCAGTGGAAACTCTCATCATGCCCACTGTAGGCAGGAGGAAAGGGAGGAGTCCTAGCCAGACTCTGAGATGGGGATGCCCTGGCCTGAGCTGAGGAGATGATTCTTGGAGTCTGGTTATCCCCTCCTGCCCCGAGACCGTCACAGTTACAGTAGCCTGAGTACTTGCCATGAGCCAGGCCCATGCTCAGAAACCTGTTCCGTGCATGATCTCACTTGCTCCGCTCCCCACCCGTGAGGTTGGTGCATTTATCTATCATTCCCACTCTGCGGATGCGCACAGCAAGGCCCAGAGGTGTCTAGGAGCCGATGGCGGCAAGCAGGGATCCGAGTCTCCCAACCAGGGCTGACTGGGCATGCCCTGCTGCCCTCAGGCAGTTTCTCGCACTTCCCACGCCAGGACTTCTAGGATTCTAACACTCTGGGATCAGGTTGGAGCAAGCCCCGTTGCCAGGAGTTTCGCCCATTTCCGAGATGCCCAGATTTCCAAGGGGGTCCTAGGCCAGGCGACCCAACCCAGCCGGAGACAGGCACAGGCGGGAAGGCACAGGGAGTCTTTCAATTTTACATTAAAGGGGAAGATCCCCTCCTCCTCCCCTCCCCCTCCCCCTGCCTCAGCAACCTTCCAATCACATCAGAGACCGGAGAAGGGGCCTGACCTCTGTCCTCCAGGGGAGGTCAGCCGGGGTGACCCTGCCTGTGTGCAGGATCCCGTGAGAGAGGCCCAGCTGCAGGCCCCGGAGGGCTGGAAGCGCACCCGGAAACGGGCTCGGGGTCACCGAGGGCGGCTGGGCCGGGGGAGGGGCTTCCCTGGTCCTTTGTGAGCTGATGGGCAGGGGGAGATTAGTTCCACAGGCAGCCCCTGTGTCTCCAGAGAAAGGGGCTATTGTGGAGCGACTCAAAACACAGGGCACAGCCCACCCCACCTCCCCTTTTATCGCCATGGAGATGGGGGTGGTGGTTAAGAGAGCAAAAGAGGGAGGGAAAATGCAAGGCAGGTGAAGCGGGGGTGGGGGGGGTGGGGGGGGTGGGCAGGAGGGGGCGGCCGTGCAAGCCAGCCAGAGCCAGAGCCAGAGGGGTGAGCTCTGTGCCTTTCTCACCCGGAGGGACTCTCAGCCTCATGTCTCTCCTCCTCTCCGCATCCTGCCCGAGGGCTACTAGCGCAGAGAAGGCCTGGCCCACTACCCTGCAGCTGGCCCTACGACCCTGGAGGGTGAGGGGTCTGACCATCTGGGAGTAAATGGCAAGATGGCCACATGGAAGGCAGCTGGTGAGCAGCTGCTAGGCCTTGTCCTGCTTCTGGACGTACCGAGTGCCCCCAAACCATTGAATCTCAGAGTCACAGACCCCATCTCCCAACCTCAGCAGCAGCCCGCCAGATACCGGTCGGGTGTCTGCCCACCGTCCTCAGTGATGGTGACTTTCTCACCTGGGCCCTGCGGGCACCTCTGGTTGTCAGAGGAGGCTTCCTTATGTTAGCTAGAAACTTGTCTTCCTCTTAGCACCATACACAGGCCTAGGTCTGCTCTCTGGGGCTGCACCACAAAATGAGGGAGGCTTTTAGTAAATACTGTAGAAAGAAAAGATAACAGTCAGACCCTTCGTGACTTGAGATATTTGGGAACAGCCGCGGAGAAGGTAATTTTGTTGGAAACACAGTCCACAGTTTAAAATCTATCCAAAGCTAACTGGAAATACTGGCTGGGGAGCAAATCTGGCCGCTGCACACCGGGTGGGCAGAAGACAGGACATCTCAAGGTGCCAAGGTCCTGGGCTCCGCCCGGATGCCAACACAAGAAGGTCATGAACAGGGCTTTTGGCATGTTTCAGCAAACTAGGCATTTGGGGAACACCCCGCCCAACAGACAGAGATGGAGGCCAGAGTCAGAATTTGCCAGGGGATTGGGCCTGGTCTTTGGCTGTTTGGCTCTGCTCCAAGCTGGAGAAACCCCATCCATCCAATAGGACCCTCTTGAGAAGAGGGGTCAGTTCCTAACAAGCAGTCCGAGGTCATGTGTTCTTATCAAATACATAGAAAGGAAAAGGCCTCCCTGTTTGGGGCCAGCAGCCCCCAGGCAGAAACAGTTGTGGTCCCAGAGTTTGGAGAGAACCAAGGATTCAGGGCTGACTGGGGTCCTCCGGTTAGCAGCCTGCACTCTGGGGAGCCCACCCGAAAGGCCGCAGGTCCGCTTCCGGCCCCCCAACAAGGCTCTTCTTACCGAGGCGGGTTGGCCCCGAGGCTTCACGGGACAGGGAAGATAAAAGAGGGACAGGAGGCCAGCTGCAGCGTGGAGGGAGAGCTTAGGGCTCTCTTGTTACCTTTTCGTTCCTCCCCCGCCGCACTGCCTGGGGAGGCCTCGGGAGCAGGCTGCACAAACGGACACTTAGAACAGGGGCCGGTTAAGCGCACCAGGCCCCAGAGATAAGCGGAGGCTTGTGGTCCCGCTAACAAAGGCCACATCCTATGCTCAAGAGCAGTTGTTTCAAAATGCCGGGCCTCAGCAGATGATGAGACGGCCTTGCTGCTCGCGAGCGAGAGAACAAGGAGATTAGTCCGTGGCTCCCCGTTTGAACGGTGCCAAAGCCTCAGCTGTCAGGCAAGGCAGGCGTACCTGCTGTTGTCTCTTCCCATTCAGCACCGGGGCTCCTGCCCAAATGCTCATGTCCAGATTGTATTTATGACTGTTTTAAGAAGGAGTGACAGAGCCTTTTAATATCCCTGACAGCCCGGGATGTTTTAATAGATGGCAGAGCTGGGCCGCGGGAGTTAAGGAAAAGGAGCAGAGTCGCTGAGGCTGTCAGGCCTGGTTTCTATGACAGACCCACTGATCCACTCTCCGACGAAATAAAATACGGGGCCGCGTCTCTCCTCGGCCCCGTCAGGGTGACAGACAGTCTGTCACCGTTGTATGTCATCTTTCACCTCCTAATCACTCAGGCTTCGGGGACCTGCATTTAACGGGGAGTCCCTAAAGGATTTCCGCCCAACCTGCCTCCCGAGAGTCAGGCCTCTGTTTCAGTTGCCCCAGAGTTCCGGCTGGTGTTCTCCAGTGTTCTCGATTTCAAGCACAACTTTCCTACCTACAGAGTTCCGCCCCACTTGTTGCTGTTTGGTAGAGGTGATAGGTCTTACGGAAAGGCTCAGTAATCACCTGTGAAAACAGATGGGCTGGGTGGTGGGGAAGGTTGCACAACAGTGTGGAAGTACTGGGACGTCTGGGTGGCTCCGGCAGTTAAGCGTCTGCCTTTGGCTCAGGTCATGATCCCGGGATCCTGGGATCGAGCCCTGCCATCGGGCTCCCTGCTCAGCGGGGACCCTGCTTCTCCCTCTGCCTGCCGCTCCCCCCCCTGCTGTGCTCTCTCTCTCTGACAAACAAAATCTTTTTTATTTTTTGTTTATTTATTTATTTGACAGAGAGAGAGAGAGAGAGAGAGACAGAGTGAGCACAAGCAGGGGGAGTGGCAGGCAGAGGCAGAGGGAGAAGCAGGCTCCCCACAGAGAAGGGGGAACCCGATGTGGGACTCGATCCCAGGACTCCGGGATCATGACCTGAGCCGAAGGCAGTCGCTTAACCAACTGAGCCACCCAGGCGCCCCTCTGACAAACAAAATCTTTAAAAAAAAAAAAAATGTGGAAATATTTAGTGCCAATGAGTTGTACACTCAAAAAGGGTTAAAAGGGTCAACGGTGTGTTATGAGCTGGGTCACATTATCTACCCACACACGGAGTAAGAAAGATAAGTAAGAAACAAAGAGAGAGATACTTTGGATCTCTGAGCCCTTCCAATTTGGGTATCCCACCGTGTATGCCTATAACTTGTATGACCTGTTGTCACACTATTCCCAGGACTCTGCCCCCACTTCCTACTTCTTTACCTCTTCCCCCATTCCTTGGGCTAATCATCCTCAAGGTCAGTTTTGGAGTTGAACATCTGGAGGTTCCTTATACGCGCCTTTCTGGGACTGGGTTTGGGGCTGGTCTGACCAGGAACTGTTTGTGGCTAAAGCCTCTTTGGTCCTATCAGTATGTCGTGGCAAGTGAGGCCTGAGGGATTCTCTGGCCTTTTGGGCGGGTGGGGGTGGGGGAAGAAGGGTAGCAAATCCCAGGGTCACCACCTGTTCTTTCTGGAGTGGCTGAAAAAACCCTGAAAGAGACCACACAGCCCTCCTCCCTACACATTAAGTTTATCTGCTCCCCAACCCCACGGGGGCTTCCTCCTTCCGACCCCACCGACAGTGCCAACGACGCTGATGGGTCAGGGGCAGCACTCATGCTCCTCGGTCCCAGTCCCCAGGGCTGCAGCTGCAGACCAGAGCTCCCTCCATGCTCGCCGGCCCAGGGCTCTGCGTTCGAGTCCTCTGCCAGGAGAGAGTTAAGGGCTTGGGTTTAATTTGCCCGTTAATCACAGTTAAAAGAAGTAATGAGCGTCTCCCCAAAGCCGGGGTGTTTCTCTGCAGATTAAGCAGCAATTTGCATAGCCCCTTTATTCATTCCCACCTTCCCCTGTGGGCGCCTTGTCCTTTCCGACACAGCCAAGCGCAGCCGGCGGCAGGAGCGCTTTGACAAATGGCTTTGCCACACGTGGTCTGGGCGAGAGGGAGGGAGGGGCAGGCTGGGAGGGAGAGGGCAGCTCCCGACAGTAATGGATAGCGGGGCCGTTAAATAGTGCAGAACTTTTTATTAGACACACAGGAGAAGTTTAAATATTCAAACTGGTTTTCTTTGAAGCCTGGGGAATGAGGGGAGGGTGGCAGGCAGAATAAGTACGAGTTTACTCAGGGCCAATTTACCCAGGATGGTGGGGGGGCTGCGCATCTGCTGAGAGGAAGGGCACCTGGAGGACAGGCGGGTGTGCGGCCGGCTGGCACCCCGGCCTCCCTAGCCCTGCAGCGGGCCTGACACCCTCCTGCCGGGCCCCAGGATCTGCTGGGCGGGACGGCGGCCTGGGGCCTGATCCCGCAGCGGGCGGAACAGCTTGTTCCGAGCCCAGCATCTGAGCGCCATTCAGTAGTGGGGGCTGACCTCGGCTTCAGAGCAGACCCCGGTCTCTGAAGCAACGGTGTCTCCGGGAGGATGGGACAACAGCCCTCGACTAAACAGGGAGAGAGGACGGAGGGAGCCCAAGAGAAGCTCGGGGCAGGCACTCTCCCCGGAAACCTTGTAGAAGGGATTTTAGTTTGACCACCGGTCCATTTTAAAAGCCTACTTAAACCCAATTTTCTTCCCAACTTCTAGTGCTTTGTGGGACTTTTCCTTTTTGCTAACTTGTGAGCCCCAGGACCGTAATATTTTAGAGGTCAAAGTCACTTTAGAGATCACCGAGGTGACTGAAGTTTGGAGGAGTTGATTTTGAGATTCCAAAGGGGACACAGAGGGGAGCAAGACCCAGTCCCTGTCCTTAGGCAGCTCAGTTTGGAGCGCAGATGCAGGACCGCACCGGGACGCCATGACAGGGGAAGGGCATCTCCACATGGCTTCACGCTGCTGAGGAGGAGGGGCTCCTCCTGTCGGGGCCTGGAAATGCCCACAGAGAAGTATTTGAGCCTTATCCGGAGCGAGGGCAGGAAGGCTATGACGGGGCTGAGGATTGGGGACCCATGTGGCTTTGGTGTCGTGGGTGGATGCCCAGTCTGGAAAGGATAGAGATCTGCTAACCAAGGGCTGGCCTGCTACTCTAGGAGCTTAGGGAGCTAAGGGGGCGTCAGAGTTTCTAAGCAGGGGAATGATGAGGGTGACAAAGCAGGGGCTGGGAGCTGCTGATGGACAGAGATGGGAAATATCAGAGAGGCATGAAGAGTGGAATGGGGAAGACAACGGGTTTGGCTCGGGACGTGCTGGGCTATCCAGGACACACAGAGCCAGGACCCAAACACAAGTTCTGACCTCAGGCCAGGCGATTTCCGGTCTGTCCCCTCTCACAACAGCTGACATCGAAGTCTGACTGGGCCAGGGGCTATCCAGGTGCTGTACACACTGGCCGAGGCTCCCTACCCTGAGGCTGGTAGTATCTCTGTCCTCATTTTACAGGTGAAGGAAATGAAGCACAGAGAGGTCCAGGGACTTGCCCAAGATCACATGGTGGCAAGACCAGAGCCAGGAGGTGACCCAGGCTGTCCGGATCTTTGCCTGCTTCCTTCCTAACCTACTACCGTGATCAGATTTTGTATGTGCGTGTACGGGAGCACAGAGAATGGCGGCAATTAAAAGAAGAAATGAAACTAGTGATAGGAAAAGCAGGTGCAGACGAGGAGGCAGGGAAGTGCCATAGGACCTCTTTTTCTAGCGGGGAGACCGAAGCAACATCTGGGAATTAACGAGGGAGAGAGAACGGGGAGCGGGGAGGCGCACGCGGGTGATTGAGCAGGACTCGGCAGGCCTGGCCACAATTAGCACCTGCTCCTGGAGCCCTGGGACGTGCGCTGCTCTGGTCGTCAGCTCCAGGCCAGTTCTCCGAAGCAGGGCTTTCTTCCAGTGGGTGAGGAGATTTCCCGTCTGGATGACACAGATAATCCCTGCCCACACCGGCCAGGGGGAACTAGTTCTAGAAGTGCAGGACCCCCGTCTCCTCGGCAAGCCCTTAGTGGGCAGCCAGAAGCCAGAGGGCCAGTTGTTAGCACTCATGGTCATGGCCAGCCATCAGGGGCTGCGGAGCCAAGGGATCCTACTTCTGTTGATGACAAAAAGAGCCGCACTTTTGAGAGGCTGTGGGAGTCTGCGAGGGAAGAAAGGCTTCCCTCCAGCAGAGAGATGGCAAGGGGGATCGGGCAGCTGAGTTAGCAGGGGGGAGGGTCTAGGGAAGACTGGTCACTGCAGGGTGACCAGTCAGTCAGCTGAGTGGTGAGAGCCTGACATCTTCTCTGGAAAAAGGTAGCATAAAAGTGAACACAAGGGTCGCCTGGGTGGCTCAGTCGTTGGGCGTCTGCCTTCGGCTCTGGTCATGATCCCAGGGTCCTGGGAGCGAGCCCCACATCCAGCTCCCTGCTCGGCGGGAAGCCTGCTTCTCCCTCTCCCACTCCCCCTGCTTGTGTTCCCCCTCTCTTGCTGTCAAATAAATAAATAAAATCTTAAAAAAAAAAAAAAACTGAACACAAGAGTAGGGTGCACTCTTGGCAATACAATTCACATCAAACTAAGGGTGAATCTCGGCCCGCCTCCTCCCCCTCTCCCAGAACACTTTTTTGCAGCCCCTGCCAGCTCAGGACTTGGTCTTTAAGCTCCACAAAGAGCCTCTCGCCACTCCCTTCCAGGAAGCCGAGTCAGACCAGGATGGAAGGTCCTTAACCACTGCTTCACAAACCCAAAGTAGGAGCTCCCGTTTGTCTAGGAGCACTGACTCTGGGCCAGGCACTGTTCTGAGACCTCTGTGTATATTAACTCACTTAATCCTCACAGTGGATTCTGTCAGGCAATCCAGAGAACAGCAAGCAGGATCCCAACTGCAATCAGAGCGACACGAGGGCAAACCTGGGAGCAGATCTGCGAGACACAGCGCTGTTCTCCTGCAGGGTCAAAGTGTCAGGGTTGGGGGGTCTTCAGCGTGTCAGCGTGGTCGGGAAAGTGGGCCCGAGGAAGCGAAGCCCAGGCCAAAGGCACCTGGAGCTCAAGGTTCTGGACGAGCCTAATGTTATGGGGTTATAATGGCTTTTAGGAAACAACTGTCATCGGTGTCAGGTAGGCCTTCATTTTACCACAAAAGCAGTGGACTGGGCCTAATCCCTCTGAGAGAGAACAGTCCCCTAACCACACCGCTTAGCAAGGTGCCCCGAATCTGAGAAAACCCTATCTAAACCCACTTCCCCTCCTGCAGAGATGGCCAAACCTCGGCCTGTGTGACTTCCTGCCATCACCCCAGGCAGAGCAGAGCAAGCAGGCAAGGCGCTCCTGTGGAAGGGCAGGAGCAAGAACTTTTGAGGCCTGAACCCAGCCCGCCACGGTCGCATGGTCCATGGGGCTCATCCCCCCCTCAGCTCGGGGCCTGGAAGCGAGAGCACTGGCCCACGTAGCAGCTGGCGATTAGGCAGGGCCTCGGAGCAGGGAGGGCGGCCTGCCTCGGTGAGCCGATGGTGGCTGCCAGGGATGGGCCAGAAGGCCAGCAGCTGAACAGGTGGGGCAGGAGGCAGCCGCCACCCTCCAGAGGGACAGGGACTAAACGACCCAGACAGCTCCCAAGGCTGAGCGGCTTCATGGTGACGGAGGGCAGGCTAGAGCCCACCCGGTCCCGTTATGTCCTTCGATGCTAAGGACACTTTTACCACGACATTCTGCACCAATTTTTCCTTTTCCAATTCCTAGACTAATTCCAGCCCCCAATACCTCCAAAAGGAGGTGAACAGGCAAAGACTGGGGGGAAGCGATGGGCTGACGTTAATTGATAGGAGCGGCTTCAAGCAGTTCGTGGTGCCTTATCTCTCTCTCCTTTGGATAGCGTGTGTCCGCCGGAGTCCGCGGGGTCGGTGATTAATAGGGGCCATCACTCACTGTCCAGGACGGCTGAAAGGCAGCAGGGAGGGGGCGGCCCTCCCCAGAACTGAGATAACAAGCAGCAGGAATAATGAGTGGTGTCACTCCACTTTTCA
Organism: Callorhinus ursinus; assembly: GCF_003265705.2. Taxonomy (NCBI): domain Eukaryota; kingdom Metazoa; phylum Chordata; class Mammalia; order Carnivora; family Otariidae; genus Callorhinus; species Callorhinus ursinus. The sequence continues at coordinate 7,046,745 of NW_027397114.1, forward strand.
TTTTGATGGAAAGTCATTACAGGAGTCAATGCCAGCGACAAAGAGCCATGAATCAACTGCTCTGCTATGAAATTAAAATCGAATTGCCGGCCACCCCCAGCCCCTACCCTTCCTGGGAAACGGGGATGGGTAGGTGGCTTGGGAGAGGGGTGCTATCCTGGGGTGGGCTCTACCCAATCACAACGCAGGCAGTTATGGGCAGGAAGTGGACAGGCGGCTAGTGAAGGTGACAAGTCCTGTCTCCACCTTGTTTATCAGACCCTTCCTCCCCAAACCACATTTTCCCTCTGCCTGGAGGTAAGCTGTGATTAAAAGGCAAATACAGCTTTGCTGGCTCCAACAAGGCTGCCACTTGACTGGTCCCCTTGGGCCTCTGGCCTGAGTGGGGCTGTCTCACCTGGCCATGGAGGGAAAGGGGCCCAGCCGACTCAGCTACCCCAGAATCCCGTGCTGAACCACTTGTACTCAACTGGGGCCCTCCCTGTCACCAGAGGCAAAGGGGAGACGTCCCTACCCTGGGGCTCCATAGGAACAGCCAATGGCCTTGGGAGCCTACTGGATCAAGAACCCCCGGCCAACAGGCGCACAGCCTTGACTCAAGGCCCCGAGAAGCAGAAACTGTCAGTAGTGAAGCAAAAGTCTCTTCCTTTTTTATTAAGTTCAACTAGATGATGAGAAGGGGCAGAAACTGTGGTTCCAGGCTGACGGGCCACAGGGCCAGTCAAGACAGCTCCTTGCCAGAGAGTAAGCGACTGTCAAGGTCACCATCTAGGGATGTTGGCTCCCTCCTGTGGCTTTCCATCCTCCAATCACCTGGCCTCTGGCCAGGAAAGGCCCTGCCACATCAGCCCTGGCTTCCCATCCTCCTTCCCGAAGGCTGGGAAGACGGGCAGGTAGAAACGTGGAGAATGTCATAGAGAGATTCCCATCAGGTTCACGGGGCGCCCATTGTACCTCTTGGAAATGTCAGCTTCAATCTGAAAGACAGTGACAGCCCGCGGGCGGGAAGCAGAGAGGCAAAGGTGCCTCGTTCTGTAAGACGGGGGGCCCTCCCCCTCGGCAGGTCTGCCTTTCCCGTCTCACCAGCATCTGCAGCTCCCTGGTCTTCTCCAGCAGCAGATCTAGCTTGGGCTCCAGGGCCGCCTGCTCCTGAAGTGCCTCCTTCTGCTTCTGCACCATCAGCTCTTTCTTCAAAGCCAGCAGCTGGGCCTGCTTCAGCTTTTGCTGCAGAAACTCAGTCACGCGGTCCACATACCTGTGCAGGGCACTCAGGTTAAGTGTGTGGTGCAGCGGAGGCACCTGCGCATCCTCACTCATCTGCTGGGAAAGGGGAGGCTCAGGAAACCGAATCCCTAGTTGGCCTCTCAGCCTCCACACTCTTTGCTCCCCCTTTGCGAGGCACATGGCTCCCAGTTCCCCGTCCTGCTTGGGAAGCAGAGCCTGTCTGCACACCTCAACCCACCTTGTTCTGCCCCATGAGAACCCTTGATCCCAGCTGTGACAGAGCTGCTAGGGCAGGTAGAGAAGAGCTCTGAGGGGTCAGGGAGAAGGGGAACACAAGGAGTCGGGGCTGCTCAAGATGGCGGCACCCCACTTCATGCTCCTGAACAGCCCAGTGTCAACGGGAAGGCCAGACCTTGGTGAGGCCAGGATCATAAACAGGTGCTGCATTCGAAGACTGGTGAGCCGGCCAATCAGATCCTGCAGCGCCGACACCATGGTGAGCATCTTCTCTTTGGTCTGGCCCTGCAGGATGGCTGGAGCCAGCTGGAACTGGCTCATGGACAAGATGTCCGCCTCCTCACTCATCTCCACGGCTCTCTGGGACAAGAAGATCTCGAGCTGAGGGCATAAGAGGATCTGGTCGAAACCAAGAAGAGAATTCGGAGGCCAAGCCCTCAGACTGCTCAGAATGTAAGAGTGAGAGGTGAGGGCTGGACCCCGGGTGATGAGAGATCATTTCCTCTGAATACGTTAACTGCTAGAAACTTACCAACTATAACGTGAGAGCCTGAGGCAGCCTCCACTGCCACTCTTCTTGTCCCCTGCTGCCATCTCAGCCCCCCACCCCCAGCCCTGGAGACCTCTCCTTCCTGTGTGTGGCTCAGATAACTAAGAACACTGAAATTCGACGGGTTCTCTCTGCCCCAGTGAAGGTATTTTCTGTGAAAGGAATGAGATTCAGGGAACAGGAACCCATGTCTGAGAAACTCTGGATTAAGAAAGGGCTAGAGGAGTCTGGGAACCAGCCGCACATCTTGTCACTCTTATTCTACCAGAGAAACGTGATCCCTTTGTCCTCTTGTGCCCTGGATGCTAAGAGGGGCCTCCCTGGGCAGAAAGAGAAGGGAACAGGTGAGGACTACGAACTCCATGAGGCCCCCTCACCAGCCAGCAGGCCACTGGGAAGGGAACAAGACACAGATGAACACAAATGGGAAGGGTCCTCCCAGAGGATGAAGGTACCTCCATGAGCTCATCAATGAACTGATTCCGGGTCTCAGGGTATTCAAGAAGTGTCAGGGCATCTGGGCCCCTAGCAACACCTTCCGGAGCTGCCGGGAAGAGAGACGGAGAAGTGATAAAGTTGCTGGAGACCAGAGAAAAAGACCCTCAAGTTTGAGAGGTTCTGGTGGGTTAATGTGGATGCAAACTCAATGCACTAAAGCTACTTGCTGTCTCATCCCAGGGGGCCTGGGGGGAAGGGTCACCCAGCCCAAATCAGATGCTAGGACCAACAGCCAGTCTGGGAGCACCACAGAGCCGGCTTCAGGGCCTGGAAAGGCCCTCTCTGCTCCAGTGGGGCCACGAAGTTTCATCCTGCACTGCCCTCTAGCGGCTCAGATCACTGCTACATCCTCCTGGCTGCTGGGCAGGGGGGTCACGTGAGACCTAGAACCTCCCACCAGAAAAGATGACCCATATTCGCTATCTCAAAAGTTGAGAGCTTCTAGACTTAACTTTAAGAACTCTCCGTCCCCGTACTCTCACATCATCATCCCGATTTTGAGAAAACAGTTAGATGTGCGAGCCACCCAATCTCAGCAGTGCACTGTTTCTGGAGACACAGGGACCTCCGAGCACCCACTTCTGCCAGGGCTCCAGGGAGGGTGTGCTTACCCTGGGTTCCGGCTTCCAGCACCGTGATCTGCAAAGCTGCATCGTCTCCCCAGTCTATCCCATCACCCCCAGCTTCCTGGGTGGAAAGCAAAGAACCCCAGCAGCATTGCAAGAATCTTCCCCAGCAAAAGGAGCCAGCATAAACCAAAGCCCTTGATAAGTTCAATGCCTGCACATTTCAACTGTACGAAGGACGTGCCGCCCTGACGTTGGCAGCAAAGATGGAGGTGGGTGCCACATGTGCCGCTCCCCTCATCCCTGTTTGGAGAGTTACCACCGGTCTATCCCCCCACACCTTGCCCCCAGATACCGGGAGAAAAGGGGTCAAACCTCTGATAGGTCCCTGTGGAAGCTCTGCCTCCCCTTGGACTACACCTGGTCTGAGGGCTATGGACTTCGAGTAACGTCCTTAAAGACAGACACCACTTCTCTTAACCCCAAAGCAGAGATCACAGAAAGTACTCAGAGAGAAGAGCTTCCTAACCTTTGAGTCCGATTCCAAGGAGATGCCCCAGTCGATTCCAGCAGCCTGGGCAGAGATGACGGAGTCAACCCCTTCAGAAGCCACCTCCACTCCAAAGTCGCCCCAGTCAATCTAGAAGGGGAAAAAAGTGTTAGCTCAAAGAAAGTGGGTGAAAGAAAAGGGGCACGCCTCCCCGGAGGCCTCAGCTGCCCCTCTAGGGGGCACCAGCACACCGTTTAAATGCAATGGCCTCCTGACGCCCCAGAGGACAGCCCATCTTCAGAGTTCAGGGGACTGAAGGATTCCTAGTTCAAAGCCAACCTGCTGTGCCGAGCCTCTTCAAGGTTAATCTGTACTCTGGCCTCAAGAAGCCCGGAAAAATAAAGGAGGGCCTTCTGGGCCCTTCCAGCTCTAGTCTCTCTCACCCAAATCCCTCTTTCTTCCTTCTGGGACTCCAAACTCACGCGGAGGGGGAGCGGCGTGCAGGGGCTGAGGAAGCTGCCTCTCGGCAGGCTTGTCTCACCGCGTCTTCTTCCACCTGCTCGGGCGGCTCCTCGAGGTGTGGCCGCTCCACCACGGAGGGCTCTGTCCCCGTCCTCCACTCGTACACTGTGGAGTTCCCGCGCCTCTGCACGTACCGCAGCATTGGCAACACCTGCTCTTCGGGACTGCAACAGACCACCGGACTGACCCTCCCACCGCACCCGCAGGAAGCCCATGCCAGTTCCTGCCCGCGCCCTCTGGGCAGATGGCCGAGGCTCCCACAGGCTCACCCGTGGAAACTCAAACTCAAACGGGATGCGGGAAAAATACAAGCGGAGAAGACAGAACAGCCAAGGAACGCAGGTCAGCCGTCCCCTCCCTGCCGGAGACCCTGAAGTCCTTTACCTCTCACACACAAAGCCCACACAGGCCTGGTACACGTCGATGGCTTGGCCCAGGGCCTGAGCCCCCGCTCCGATCTCGGCCAGCTGACTCGGCAGGTCCTTCACCAGGGCCAGCAGCTCTCTGCGGACGTTGTCTCCCTAGTGGGGATGGAAGACGGCGCCTGAGACAGGGGCAGTGGGAGGCGGAGGAGCCGGGCTCCGGCGTCCCGAGGCTCACCGTGACGCCGTGCTGCCTGCACGAGTGGTAGAACTGCTCCCGCATCTCGGCCGCCCCCGCCTGGCCCTCCTCCTGCTTGCGACTGTATTCCTGCTGCAGCTGCTGGCACTTGGCGAGCTGCTTCTTCAGCGACGGGATCTCATAGTTGACATTCCGAACCAGGAGGCTAGAGAGTTCCACTGAAGAGGGCCCGGGAAATTCACCCCAGACGCCCAGGCCGCGAGGCAAGCATGCCCCTGGGACCCGCTTGGCCTCCCAGCCGTGGCACCTGGCACAGTCATTCAACCTCTCCGACCCAATCCTCCTCTCTAACAGTGGGGCAAGAGTATTTACCATGAGGATTAAGAGAGAAAATGCACATAAAACATGAGTATAATTCCTTGCATTTAGATGCTCAGTAAGTATGAACTCTTATTATTAGGACTTTTAGGAAACACCCCAAAGTACAATGCGCCCTGTAATTACTCTCTTGGGCACCTGATGTGGCCCGCAGATGACCCATGCCTCTTCTGCCCAGGGAAGAACAGAGATGCAGAGAATGTCAGTCATCAAGAGGTCAACGGGGGAGGACCAAAACCCACCTGCCTGGCCAGGCCCGGCCAATGCCTACTACCTGCCTGGTCTTCCTCCTCCTCCCAACACTCTGGGGAATTTCTTGGCCCACCTGGCCAACATCTATACCCTAGGCTCTTCCCCCACACGGACTGTGCTGCCTGGAAGCCTACTGTCTCAGAACTCAGGGAGTGGGCTGCCCCACGGACGCCAGGCCTCCCAGGCTGGGCAACTTTACCTAGGTAGGTGTTGTCCTTCTCATACAGGGCTACGATCTCCTGCCAATCCTGGGGAAGGGCAGAAACAGAAGTGAGCTGGAAGAGCGCTCAGCAGCCACATCTCAGCTCAAGCCCCAAACAGGGGACGCTCCCCTAGCCTTCACATCACACCAGACGCAGAGCCCTTGTTCTCCTTCATAATGCTGGCTGGACCACCCACTTCATTTTAAGAACGTGGTGCCAATGAGCGCTCCCCAAAGCAGCGGGCCTGAAAATGTAAACCCAGGCGTAGGGTCTATTTTTGCTATAAACTTTGGGGATGGAGAGAAAGCTCAGTCAACGTAAGCATCTGCACTGGGCCCTCAGCGACACCAGAGGCTCTGACCCTGGAGACGGGGTGTTTCCAGCTGCACCTTACCAGCTTTGCCCACACCTGCCTTCATTCGCTGTGAAGAGTACCAGCCAAAAATATTTTTTGTGGAGGCTTCAGTGCCTTTGAGGAGGTCCACGATCCTTAGGCAGTGGAAGTAGTGAATGTCTGGAAAGCAAGGAAGAATAAAGACTTTGGGAATTACAGTATCTTCCCCACCTACTCTGGGCACATGGCTGACTGATGAACATGCTGAGAATTTTAGCACGTACAGTTCTCCCCTTCAGCATGTTGTGTTGGGAGAAACCAGCATCTGTGCCCCCAAAATAAGTCTCTCTCTAGGGGTCAGCCCTACGGCTAAACAACAAGGGAGCAGCTCAGCTGATACACAGTGCTCCAAGGAAGAGGGGGCGCCGACAGTGTAGCTCAGAAACACTCACAGGATCCAGAAAGCAGCTGGGCGATCTCCTCGCTCTCTGGCATGTCCCGGATGGCAGCATTGATCTTCTCTCGGATAGTCAACACCAGACTCTGCCATTTCAGATTGCAGTGCCTTCTGTCGACCAGCCAGTCTATGTGAGAAACACCCAAATCACAGCATTCCCATTCACACAGCCAAAAGTCCATCATTAATTCAAGCGAAATAGGCTAAGACACTGGCCAAAAGTTGTACGCAAACCGGTTAAGGTGTGGGGATCGTGGGAATGAAGAAGAGCTCAAAGGGACCCTTGGGGTTAAACGGACTCCATTGCAGTGTGACTTTTTATAGAGCAACTGCCTCCACGCAGGGATAAAGAAAAACTTTAAATTGGTCCTGACATCAAAGTGCCACTTTTGACCACTCTAAATTCTCCATAATATTTTTGCTTCCATGGTAATTATAGCTTTCTTACTGACAGAGGATGCTTTTCAACTTCCACTTCCTCAGGGCTGGGATTAACCATAACAATGAAAAATACAAGATGATTATGCCAAGTACCGGATGAATGAACAACTGCAAAGCCCCTAATACCCACAGCGCCCTAAGGACTAGATACCACTGGTCTACTCTCAACAGTGAAGTACCACCTGGCACCATGAGAATACCAACGTGACTGACCTCCTGGACTCTGGGCCCAGATCTGTGTTTTTAGCAGAGGGTGTGGGAGGGGGAGAGCCATGCACGTTTCCTCAGTAGGAGAGAGCTAAGAGCTAGGCTTTGTGTTCTGATGGTCCTGGCTTCTAATTATCAACTTTTTTGAAAAGATTTATTTGAGACAGAGAGAGAGGGAGAGAGCACATGAGCATGGGGGGGAGGGGCAGAGGGAGAGAGAGAGAACCTCAAGCAGACTCCAGCTGAGCATGGAGCCCAACACAGGGCTCAATCCCATGCCCCTGAGATCATGACCTGAGCTGATATCAAGAGTAGGATGTTTTTTAAATGACTGAGCCACCCAGGCACACCTAGTTATCAACTTTCTTAAGCAAGTCTCTCAGCCATTCTGTGCATCAGCTTCCCCACATATAAAATGGGAATAATAAGTTCCTGAATACAAGAGGGAATGAAGGTAAAACACGGAGCACTATGCCTGGCACATGGCAAGGGTTCCATAAATCCTAGTAAAAATCTTCATTTTAGGGGCACCTGGGTGCTCAGTTGGTTGAGCGACTGCCTTCGGCTCAGGTCATGATCCTGGAGTCCCGGGATCGAGTCCCGCATTGGGCTCCCTGCTCGGCAGGGAGTCTGCTTCTCCCTCTGACCCTTCCCCATCTCATGCTCTAACTCATTCTCTCTCTCAAATAAATAAATAAAATCTTTAAAAAAAAATCTTCATTTGACAATGTCAAGTGCCTAAAATAGCACCTGGTAGAGCAAACACTCAACAAATGTCATGGTCCTTTTCATAACCAATGACAAGCTCATATACCAAGAGTGCACCTGTGCTGAAGAACTGGGACAAATCTGAAATGACACTAAAAAAGCTTCATTAAGTGGCCACTGCACAGGACTGGCTACATGGTCCACAGTGGTGAATTCAGAACCTTGTCTTTGTTAATACACCTGCCAACTGGTCAAACACTGGGGTCCCACACTAGTTGCCAGTTATACTCCCTCTGATGTATTCCTCTAAAATCTTCAGAAAGAAAAATTCTGTAGGTGTCATAGAACCAGAAGGGGATGAGGTAGTCAAACAGATGTATCTTAACGACAAAACTGGCATCAAATCAATTAGTGCAATGAGCATTTTAAAATCTAGAAGTTGTGCACTTGCCCTGAAAGGGTGGTAATGAAGAGGTCCTAGCCTGGCTCTGAACTGAGAAGGTATTTAGATCAGATACAGACAGCAGGGAGATGGCTGGCCACTAAAAGGTCTTTATTCCCAGTTGGGTCTATGTCCCTATTCCTCCTAAAATCAAGGGAAGATGGAAGCTTTTAAAAAGAAAGGAGGGAAAGTTTTTTTCATACAAAAAGCGTAGACATTGGAACCTGACAGACTCAAGCTCCAATTTCATATCTGCCACTTAGTAGCTGACCATCTTTAAAGTAAGCCATTACTCTGTGCCTAATGATTTGACAACACGTGTCGTGAATGTTATAAAGTAGAAGACACAGGTCAAGTACAGACCATGTACGGTTCCTTCCTGCTCCTTCAAGCGTGGCAAGTAGCCACCGCTGGGAGCATAGTTCATGGCGAGTGGTCAGCGCCTCAACAGGGGCCTTGGGGCCTCAGGGCTCCCAGCTGTTGGTGACAGGGCAAAGGGCAGAGCCTCCCCCTGACAGCCGGTTGCGCGGGGCGTCCCCTCCTACCGAGCAGCTTGCTGGTCTGGATGTCGATGGGCACGTGCTGATGGTCCTGGCGGGAAACACGGAGGGGAACGGGGCGTGAGCGCGGGGAGGGGGCGTGCCACCCGCGCGCTCATTTCATGGGCCCAACCGCCACCCTGCGGGGCCAGAATGATGGGCCGAGGGGATGGCTGCGCCCGGGAGGGAGGCCGGGGAAGCGGGCCAAGGACCGACGGGCTAAATTCAGTCCAGGGACCCCGGGAGAGTCCCCCATTCCCCCCCAGCTCCTGTCCCCACACCTGCATCTTTCCTCCACTTCCGCTTCCGGCCGGCGACGCAGGCGACCAATCCGGCGCAGGCCTGGTTGAGCCTCAGTTTAGGCACGGACTGGCCTCCTCCGGCCACGTCGCCACCTTCCTCCGAGCCAATCGGGATCCGCGCTCCACCCCTGGCCACAAGCCCCACCCACCCCGGGGCTCCGAATGGCTGAGCCCGGGAGGGGCGGGAGAATGGAAGATAGCCAATGGGAGACGCGAGGCGGGCTCAGGGCTGAAGAGGGGCGGGGGCGCCGAGAAAAGGCTGCAGGGGCGGCGAGGTCGCGGCAGGCGGCGCCGGAGAGCTGGTTCCCGCCGCTTCCGGCCAGGTGGGCGCGGAGCCTTCGATGCGGGGATTACCGGTCCCGCAGAGAGGGTCCTCGCGCCGACCCTGGCGACCGGGAGCCCGTTAGAAATGCTTCCTTCCGGCCTTGCCTCGCTTTACCGTCTGTAGTAGTTTGTAGGTCTCTTGTGGCACTTGTGACACTTTGCCTTCCCGTTCAGTTTATCTGACAGACATGTGTTGAGCACCTGCTACGTGTGGATGATTAGGGAAGGGGAAGGAGGCATCCCAAAGATAACACCAAAATTGAGTCTTAAAGGAAGAGCTGCAGAAAGAGGGGTATGTGCGGAGGGGTGTCCCAGGTGGAGGAGACTGCACAAAGCTTTGAGGGCACGAACTGCCAGAGGGGTGCAAGGAACAACAGGCAGGCAAGACTGGAAACAACTGGTGGGGCCCAGCGCAAAATGAAAATGCAGGGCCCCTTGTTTAAAAAAATGGAAGAATTTCAAGAAGGCACTTGGACAGGTCTCACACTGATGATGCCAGTGGCATCACAAGGCTGGCCAGCCCCTGTGCAGTAAAAGTTTTGAGGCAAGGAGTGGCCAATGAGGAGACTGTAAAGGTGAAAAGGTCATATCATAGGGAGGAGCCTCATTAAGGAACTTGGACTTCACCCCTGCAGACCCAGAGGAACCACTGGAGGGTTTGAAGGGCTTGAAGCAGGGAGGGACCTATTTAGATTGACTGCTAGGAGAATGGATTCATGGGAGGTAAGACTGGAGACAGGGAGACTGTCAGGAAGTTATTACGCAGAGGTTAGGGCCTGACCTGGGACAAGACAGGGGAGGGGGGCAGGGCTGGATTTGAGAGATGTTTTAGAGGGAAATGGACAGAACTTGGCCATCAAATGGCCGTGTGGATGGGGGAAATAGACAGCAAGGATGAAACCTAGGTGGTTGGATTGGGAGTGTCACCACCTGCAACAGGGATGCAGGATGCTGAGCAGGTATTGGGAGGAGGGCATCTTGGCTTTGAACTTATGCAGTTAGTGGTGCTGGGAGGACCCCACGTGAAAAGTATGCAGGAGACACTTGGGTCTATAGCTTTGGAGTTCAGGGGAGCCCTGGGGCTAGGGATACAGCTTTGGAGAGCCACAGGCTGGCTGATCTGTAATCCATGCAGTGGCTGAAGCTGAGGGAGGGCATGAGACTGGGCAAGGAATGGCTAGAGTGAGGAGACTAGGTGGGCCAAGGATAGATCACCAGGGCTGAGTATGCCATTTGGGGCCCCTCCCTTTCCAGGATGTTAGCTCCTCCCCAAGGCTCCACCTGGTTCTTTCTAAAGAACCCCCCACCTCTGCCCCAGCACAGCACTTGGGACCCAGTAAATTTGTTACTGAACTGCATGGTGTGGTACAGCAGTGAGAAGACCCAGATTTCTGCCCAGTGAGATCTTGGACTATTTCCATAACCTCTGCCAGCCAGTTTCCTCAATGTGGAGATAGCACCTATCCTGATTATCTTGGTATTTCTGTTTATGGGCTTAAATAAACAAACTAGATGTATATAACTCTTTACAGTTTCCAACATGCTTTAATATATCTCTCAGGCTTTGCAGACTCGTGTGTGTGTGGGAACATTAATCGTCATTATTATAAAATGGGTTGAAAGATTTCCCTGGAAATGGCTCATAGGGCAGAACTAGGGGCCTCTTCAGGGCTCTCTCATGGGAATTTGGCTCCCATCTCAGAATCCTGACTCAGGCTGGAAGAATTGCTGGGGCTCCCCTGTGATTAAACAAACACTCACTGGGCTCCAACTATGTGTTCCTGGCTCCCTGGGACAGCCCAAGAAGCAGGCCCTGCCCCACCCTCAAGGTGCATCCCTCCTCCTTTAACCAACAGGTGGGGCAGGGCAGGGTAGGGCAGGGTGAGTTGGTGGAGGCAGAGACCACCAGCACGTCACCCCACCCACAGCGCGGGGCGGGGGGAAGGGGGGTGACTCATGTGTAACAGAAGGAGGTTTGAGGATAGTTGTGCCTTGCTGCTGGCCTCAGCTCAGGGTGGCTGCCCAAGCCAGCGTACGAGTGTGGGCTTTGGGCAGCGTTCTGCTGTGTTTGTCCTTTCCCAAGGCCAGAGGGAACCTCAGGGGGCCTACGGGCAGAGAAGCACATTAGTGGTCTGGCCTCCAGGGCATCAGGTCCTCGGGGCTGCCAGCCATTGGAAGGTGGCATGTGGGATGCTTCTGACTGTGATTCTCACAATTCTCTGCTGATTTAGCAGACGGGACGCTGGCGAAAGGGCAGCACGTTGAGGGAAGTGGAGGACAGGGCAGGCCAGTGCCAGCTTTGGACGGGAAGTGCAGGGCCCCAGGGTGCTATGCCCGCAAGCTGCCTGACTATCCTTTGTTGTTGTTGTTAGCTTCCTTGTGAAGTGATAACCGTGCGCCACGTGCCCATGTAGACCTAAATATTTTACAAGCCTTATCTAATTTGATCCTTCCAACAACCATATGATGTGGGTACTATTGTGAGCCAGATTTTAAAAGGTAAGGGAGCCAGGGTGCCTGGTTGGCTCAGATGGTTGAGCGTCTGCCTTCGGCTCAGGTCATGATCCCAGGGTCCTGGGATTGAGTCCCACATTGGGCTCCCTGCTCCTTGGGAGCCTGCTTCTCCCTCTGCCTCTCTCTCTCTCTCTCTTTCATGAATAAATAAATAAAATCTTTAAAAAAAATAAAATAAAAGGTAAGGGAGCCAAAGCTAAGTTCAGTAACTTGTCCAAGATCATATAGCTGGCAGTTGGTGGGGCTGGGATTCAAACCCGGCCTGTCAGGCTCCCCAGCCTGCATTCTTGTTCCCCGTGGGATGCGGCTTCTCCCTCAGCCCTACCTACCCGTTCACTCCACTCCGCCACCTCAGCTCTGGGTCTCGGGTCTCTCCTCCCTCCTCTTCAGCCTGATACCCACTTTCTCCCCAGTTGTTGTGCCAGATACTTGGAACCCCCCCTTGCAGTCCCTGTCCCGTTCCAAAGTTCTTTCTTACCAGCCCTCATTCTGGGCAAGAACACCCATTACTTATCTTTCTACAATAGCCATAAAAAGGCTTACTTACCCTTGACATTCAAATAATCAATTTCTTTTATCCTCCATAGGTTATTACTTTATGGTCTGTGTTTCTGTGTGTTTGCTCACAGCCAGACCGACTGGGGTGTGTGTGTGTGAGCGTGCGTGCGCACGTGCACGTGCACGTGTGTGTGTGTGTGTGTGTGTGTGTGTCTGCCTGCTGGGCTGAAACCCTGGAAACTCAGCAGCCTCGGCTGGGCCTCTTGGTGTTTGTTGTGTGGTTTCTGGGTAGTTTTTATTCAGTCCCTCTCCATACCTAGTCTGTGAGCACCTTGCAGGCAGGGAGTACAGGTGTGTTCATGTCTATAACCCCAGCACCTGTATGACACCTGACACTGAATGTCAGGTGCTTTAATGGATGCTCATAAACGAAGGAATAAGAGGTGTGCTGTGTGCAGGCAGGCATTTAGTAATGAGTGGGGACTGGGGTCACTTGGTCTGGGGGAAGGGCTGCACCTTCCCCAGCTCTTTTCTGCATCCCTCCTTCTACAGCTCGGGACTTAGAACCAGCCCCCTGTAATCCAATGGGGCCCTGTGTCTTTGTGACATAATAGGGCACCAAGGCCCTCTGGGGCTCCCTAGGTGTATTTAATGTGCTTCCCTCAACAAGGACAAATTTCCGAAGATATGCACATTGCACGTTTGTATATGAAATATCATACTTGAAACTAGTTTTAGGGAGGTGCATTTATTTTGTTTATTTTTAAAGATTTTATGTATTTATTTTAGAGAGAGAGTGCGCTTGAGGGCAGGCGGGGGAAGGGGAGGGCAGGAGGAGAGGGAAGGAGAGAGAATCTCAAGTAGACTCTGTGCTGAGCTTGGAGTCCACCACAGGCCCAATCCCATGACCCTGAGACCACGACCTGAGCCAAAATCAAAAGTCAGCCACTCAACTGACTGAGCCAACCAGGCACTCCTAAGGAGGTGCATTTAAAGGTTAAAAAAATTATAAAGCAATAAAGCGGCCTGTTTAAAAGACATGCATAGTTTATAGCCTTATCTCAAACTCCCCTCCCAACACTGCTCTTCCCAGAAATAAATCCCCTGAAGGCCAAGGGTTGGGCGGGACTTCCCAGGCTGGTCCCTCTCAGGAGGGTGGGCCAGAGCTTCCACAGCCGGCTTTTGGTTCTGGTGGCCTTCTCCAGTGGCAGGCCACAGGTGGGTATCCACTGAATCCTGCCCACTGCAGTTCTCACTGGGGTGCCTTCTCCAAGGTGGGGGTCAGAGAACAGGATTCTGGCCCCCCTATGTCCCAGGCAGCAGAAAGGCCTAGATTTTGGAGCCAAGGAGGCTGAGGGATGAGTGCCTCTAGTAGGAGCCCTTCTAGTACACATAGAATTGGTGACCTGACCCTTGGTTACTGTACCCCAGGTTGGGGCCCATCCCACCATCCCTCCAGTCTCTTCCTGACACCTGGGCTGGGATGAGTGTTTAGCCTCTTCTGGTGTCTTCTAGACTGGGCATCTGCTCTCAAAGAGATGGGGCTTTCAGAGAAAGTGACAGATCTAGAAAGCTGTGGGCACCTCCCTGAGACAACCTTGTAGCCTTCTTTTTTTTTTTTTTTCAAAGATTTTATTTTTAAATAATCTTCATACCCAATGTGGGACTCAAGCCCACGACCCCGAAATCAAGAGTTGCATGCTCCACCGCCTGAGCCAGCCAGAGCTCCAACTGTGTGCACTTCTTACTGAAGGCCGGAGGACCTTGCAAAATAATATCCTTAATTCACATAAACCCCTGGGAAGATGATCATTAAGAGCAAGCCTGCTGTAGCTGAAATCACAAGTAAAATAGATGGGTTTTCTCTCACATTTACCTGACCCAGGAAGAGTGGGACACGGGCAACAGGCTAGATTAAGAATTTCTCAGGGAAAAGACGGGACTTTTATTTCCCATTTGTGTTGTGTTTAAAGTTTGCATTAAGTCCCTACTATGTCAGGTCTCTATCAGTGGTAGATAATTCTTGGCTCAAGGAGCTAAAATTCTCTAAGGGAGCCAAATGTATGACTAGATCATTACAATACTATATATGTATATATGTGTGCACATACACATATATATATAATCAACTCTGGTATATATCATGTTTTTTGTTGGTTTTGGGGGGGCAGCAAAGCAAGGTGATAGTATAAGCTCCCAAGGAGGGAGGGGACCCGAAGAGGTTTTGCTGGTATATATCACGTTAAATAGAAGCATATGAGCAAACTCTGTAGGACCAAAACAACTCCTGGTGGCATAGGAGGCATAATAATGAATTAGGGTCTTAAGGGATGAATAGGGGTTTGTCTTGGTTTACCCAGGAGGCTGTTCCTGACCAAAAGCACAGAATGCACTCCGAATCTCACCCTCCTGGACAGCTTCTGCACCCAGGAAGGTAGTCAGAGAAAGGGACTAGTGAGAGTATTCATGGAGGGTTGGGAGAGGCCCATCCCAAGAGGGCCAAGGCCCAGTGGGTTCCACTATGCGTAATGGGGAGGGGCCTTTGAAGGACTGTGCACTTGAGGCCTAGGGGCAGGATGGCTGTTTAGGAAGGCAGGGAATATGAACTCACAAGGCCATGAGAAGCTGAACCGAGTAGAAGCAGGGTTGGAAATGGTAGGGTGGGTTTGAGAGTTGGTTAGTTTGGGAGTTGTTTGAGGGGAGGAGGAACCCAAGGAAACGGGGAATCATTTGCCTTTTCTCCACCCAGTGCCTCACTCAGAGCCTGGCAAAATACCCACTCAGTCCTTGGAGGAAGCTAGCTGGGTGGGTGGATTGAGCATCAAAGCTGGGCAGCCCTGGGACAGGCAGCTGTGGGTACGCTGACCGTGCAGCAAATGTTTCCCACTCTCCAGGGATGCCTGCCCTAGGGGAGGGAGAATGCCAACGTGAACCAGAGTGAGATGCAAAGGCAGCCCCGGGCGGGACACCACGCCAGGTCACGCACCACCTGGACTAATGCAGATTTGCAGGAGGGGTGGTCAGTGATCCGGGAGGATGTGTGTGCACACAACTCTGACTTCATGCCTTTCCCTCTCTTCCCACCTCACAAATACAAATGCCCCCCTGCCCCTCTTTGAGGGTGGTTGGGTCTCAAGAGGCTGGCCCAGGGCAGCGCCAGTGACCACCGCACCCCCCAACTTGAGGAAGGGCCCCTCAGGTCAGGAGGGAACCACAGCCAAACCCTGTGCCCACCTGAGGAGCATTGAGCTTTGGGGTGGAGCGGACAGCCTGGGAACCGGTCTGCCAACCAGTTTAACCAGGGACTGGTTTCGGCTCCCGAGTTCAAAGAAGCTGGGGTGCACCCCGTCCCACCCGGCCAATGGGAGCAGCGGTGCTTAACCCTTTCCCCATTGTGCCTGGGGCAACGTCCAGAGGCGGTACGTGCTGGAGAGGGTCTGAGCCTCTTCGGGGCATGAAATGGGTGAGGGTGACCTTGGCTATGGCTGTGGGGTGCAACCAGGCCCATGATAATGGGGAAACAGGAGAGAGGCTCCCTTGTTTCCCCTCTCCAGACTTCCCTTGGGGTTTCCTCTTCTCTCGGAGGCGATCCCTGGAGGACCCTGGCTTCTGGGTGGGTGCAGGGGCACTGGGATTGGATTTCTGGAGTAATGAATATTCATCAGCCCGATCCGGCCTCTGCTTCTGTTTACTTAGCCGGGAGGGGCTGGGTTTCAGGTTCACCTTGACTCCCCAGAGCCGCAGTGGAGCAGGTACCCGCTCCTGCACCTGTTTCTCTTGCACCTGCCGTGCAGCTGCTCCCACCTAGCTCTCCTGGCCTGAGCCTTGCCCGGCGCGGCACCCTGGAGGCACCCCTGCCTCTCCCAGTCTCCTGCCTGAGCAGCTGCTACACTCAGCTCCTTCTCTGAGGAAGGTCTCGCCTCCAGCCCAAAGCAGTCAGGATTACAGGTACAGGAAGAGGGAGAGCGGGTGGGGAAACCAAGGCACAGAGACCAGTCAGGGCACCCGGTTCTGCCTCCGTCGCTGACAAGCTTAATGGGCTCCCATCTCTCCCTAGGTGGGTAGGCAGAAGTCAGACTCATCCCACTGGCTCTTGGAGTCAATCCAGGCCTCCAGCAGAGCTCTTTCTGGGAAAGTTTCAGTCCTGAGCAGTTCTCCATTAACGCTTGCTAAGCTGGAGCCTACCCCCCAGCCTGGAGGATGTTCCTGGCTATCTGATAGGGACGTCTCCCTGTTCCTCTCCTGGGTACCCCAGTCTTATCCAGAATGGAGAAGTGCCATCAGGGGCCCTGCGGAGGGATATGGGCTGGGGGGTTCTGAGTGTTGTCTTAAAGCCCAGAAGCTGACTTGCTTCCTCAACTCCCCACCGCACCGCCCCCCCCCCCCTGCCACCTCCAACACAGTCAATGGTTAACTCATTCCAGCTCAGAAGGGGCCCTGCCCAGTCTGGACAAGAGCAGTTCACAGAACTCAGCCGGGGCAGTGGGGCCTGTCTTGGGCTGGCCACATGCTTGCCATAGGGTTGGCTGTCCTAGGGGAGGGGTGGCAGGCTGGGCTCTGAAATTGTGCAAAGAGCAGAGGTGTATTTAACACCCTCAGGGCTGATTTCTATCTTCCCCCGGATTGCAGGGCCCCAGGGCAAGGGCCCAGCCCTCAGCTTGGCCAGCTAAGGGCCCCCGTGCAGGCCGACAGCGCGGCTCACCACATGTCACTAAATGCTGGGTCCGCTTGAAATCCCAAGTACACCCCCGCCCCAGCCCCCTCCGGCCTTCTGTGGCTCAGCCTGGGCATACGGTTGTAGCTATAGTGCTCTTTCCAACTTTCGATAGCTTTTGATATCACAGCACTTTTTTGATGTAAAGCAAATCAGATTTTATACTACCTTGGCGTGGCTCACTACTTAAAAGAATCTTATAGTTCGGTTAGTTTGTAAAACAAAGAATAGTCCTCTAATTTATCTGTTCTGTTCAGACTTTCATATGTCAGTCCTGCCGAAAAGGGGCAGACACCTCTTACTGGGGCTTCTATGTCCTCTTGGACAGAAGGAACAGCAAAAGGCATCTTAGACTAGAGTTCAAGGCCAACAGATGCCTTCGTGCCATGGTGGAGGCTCCAGGGCAGGGTCCAAGGGCTATTCCTGTTTCTCTGTGGTTTACTGATAAGTTCCTGGTGATCTGTCACTTCCTTCATTCCAAGGAGAGTTAAGCCCTGTGGATGCCGATCTGTGGCACCCGCTAAAGCAGGTGTGTTTTAGCCGCAGGGGCAGAAGGACGACCTCTCAAGGAGGTGGGCAGTCAGATGGTTACTGTCAGCTCACGAGCCGGATCCTCCACTCCCTGAGTTCCTCCCATCCAACCCTGGATGGGCGGTGGTGGGGTCATAGGCCTTGCCCCAGACCAGGCGAGTGGCACCCACGGGCCAAGCAAGTGCCCTCCCCACAACTTCCAGAAACGGAACACCAAGTTCTGTGCAAGGTTGTGCTAAGCCCAGGCGGGGCAAGCTGCCAAAGCAGAACTCTCAGGCTGTCCGCTTCATGCACTCGCCTCTCCAGGGTGCCCCGAAAGTATTTCCCCGGCCACTCTCACCCCCTCCTCCGCTTTCTAAGTGGGAGCTGCACAAGATCTCCCCTGGGTTTCTCCCGCTACTTGAACTCCGCTGGAGGGACAGAGCTAGCAATGTGGGATCTACTTCCCATACAAGAGGTAGGAAGGAATCCATCAGGCATGCGCTCTGGGCATGAGGCTGAGTATGTGGAGGGACAGGGGACAACAGCAGCAACGGGCCCACGGAGGCAGACACTCAACCCATTCCAAGCCTACGTCAGTATCCTGCTTTCTTTTTCCCCAGATTTGATTTGCTCCCCCTCTAAAAAAAAAAAAAAAAAAATCCACCCTCATTATGGAATGTCTAGAAATCAGAAATACTGGAAGAAAACATCCTCTATTCCTTCTCCGTAAAGAAAACCACTATTCATCATTTGTCGTATTTCTTTCTGGTCTTTTTAGAAAATGTAGTTAAGACCATCAGTTTTTAAAAGGAGGTGATCTATTCGCCTGTGCTCGGGCCGCCTGACCATCTAGCTTTCTGGGCTGTTGCCCCCTCCCCAGGACCCTTCCCAGCCACATGCAGGGTCCTGAGAACCAGGACCTCTCCAGGCCCAGAGATGCCTTGATTTCTCACCCCTCGGCCTGCCCTTCCGCTGCTCGGAACTCCTCCAGTCTGCGGTCTCCTTCCATCTTACACACCCCACCTGCCGACGATGTCCCAGCCGACTCATCTCCCAGAACTCCCACTCACTCAGACAGCACCTCTGTGGAAATGAGTAAAAGATGAGGCCACCTCCATGCGGGGCCACATCACCGCAGGGCACATCGCTTGTCAGTGGAGAAGCCTGGATGTCAGCCCCCAAGCCCCACTTCCATTGGGTTCCTTGTGGAGAGTCTGGCCTGTGATAACCTTATCTCATGTGGACCTTGTGACCCCACCAAACCTCCCTCCAGATTTTCCGCTCCCCTGCAAACTCCTGTCCTCATGGAAGCTAGGTGGGGAAAGTAGCCGTCCCTCAGTGATTATTGCCGTTATCATGTATTACTGTGCAGAGCGTGCCTCCCTCTGAGGGCAGGGACTAACGTTAGAGCTAAACGTTAGCGCGGAAAGGGACAGCTGAGGACACTGAGGTCCAGAGAAGCACCTTGCTAGGGGTCACGAGGCTGGTACAGTCCCCAGGACTCCCCCTGCCTGCCCTGAGGCTCCTCCCACTTAGAAAAAAACCACAACAGCTCCTTCACTCCTGGTCCCCACTGGGAAGTCCAAATTACTCTCCAAATCATAAATCCTCTTTATTTTGTAATGGATTCTAGGCAAAATGTACAGGGTGTTTCTGTCCATCTGATGCCACTCAGTCCCCAGACCCCCCTCTTCTCCTGTTGTAGCGCTTATCTGAACCCCGGGTTCATGTGGCCCCCACCTTCAATCCTTTCGGGCCTGGACTCTTTTTTTTTTTTTTTTAAGATTTTATTTTACTTATTTGACAGAGAGAGGGAACGTGAGAGAGGGAACACAGCAAGGGGAGTGGGAGAGGGAGAAGCAGGCTTCCCGCCGAGCAGGGAGCCCGATGCGGGGCTGGATCCCAGGACCCTGGGACCGTGACCTGAGCTGAAGGCAGACGCTTAACGACTGAGCCACCCAGGCGCTCCTCAGGCCTGGACTCTTAAAATAGCCTATGATTAGGAGTTTAGAGAGGGCTGCTCCAGGGCACCCCCTTTTTCCCCACTGACCCCTTTCACTGTCCCACCCCGCTCCTGCAGGAAGCACCCCTCTCGGCTCCAGGGACCACCATGACCGAGGCCGGCTGGTGGAAGCTGACCTTCCTCCGGAAAAAGAAATCGGCTCCCAAGGTGCTGTATGAGATCCCTGACACCTATGCTCAAACGGAGGGCAGCGCTGAGGCCCCGAGGCCCGAGGGCGGGGGCCCCAACGGCAACTTTAACACCCGCCTGGAGAAGATTGTGGACAAGAATACAAAAGGCAAGCACGTCAAAGTCTCCAATTCGGGCCGTTTCAAGGAGAAGAAGAAAGTCCGGGCCACATTGGCAGAGAACCCCAACCTCTTTGACGACAGGGAGGGCAACGGACAGTGAGGGGGGCCAAGAAGGACGCGGACACCTCCCTACTCCTGCCGTCAGCCGGATCTGAGACAGGAGCTTGCCACGCCGGGCTCCTTGGCCACAGCTGACGCCCTGGGGGCAGTTGATGCCTGCTGGCAGGAAATGGCTGGTTTTAGGTTTGTATTTATGTGCCTCAGCTTTCTGGAAGGTCTGGGTTCTCCCAGGGTCCCCCCACGTCCCCCAGCACGTACAAAGGCACTCCAGTCCAAGGATGAAAAGTCCCACCCAGGAAGGACAGCCCTCCTCAAAGTCGTGGCGCCGGCAGGGAGGTGGGCATGGTGAGGGACGGAGGGAGGGGGCGGACAGATTTCGCCTCCTCCGGGGGGCACAGGGTCAAGGGTGAGTTTCGATTTCTGCTCCCACAACTGTTCCCTGGACCAATTCTGAGCGTGACTTTTCCTAAAGCCACATGATGGAGTGGTTTCCTGGAGCTGGAGGAGGCCGAGACCCTGAACTTGAGCTCACCTCCTACCACAAGAGGGAAATTTCCTGGAACTTGCTCCCAGGTGTGCAGGGAGAGGAGGTCACTGGCACTCTGGCGGGGAGGGGTGCTGCTGCAGAAATCCAGGTGACGGACCCCAAGGGTTCCTGCACACCTCCTCAAAGGGATGATGCACTGGCTCATGGGTCCAAATTTGGGGAGCAGGTAGGGAAGCTGTGGTAGGACCTAAAAGCAGTCAGCTCTCTTCTCCCCTCCTACTGGTATTTAAGAAGGACAAGCCCCAGAGATGAGTCCTGGAGCTTTGAATTTTGTTTAAAAAAATAGTAATTGTAGGTTTCTCTCTTTGTAATAAACAATGCTGCAAAAGCAGAGAACCTATTTATGCTTTTGTCTTACATTTCCTGAGGACTGTTTCTCATGCCTTTATTCCCTGCCTGTAAGTGAAGTGCTCAGGGTTCCTGTCAAGCATCAGGAAGGGTCCCCAGGGGGTGCCTGGCTGGCTCAGTCGGTAGAGCACGTGACTCTTGATCCGAGGGTTGTAAGTTCAAGCCCCACATTGGGTCTATAGATTATTAAAAATAAGATCTTTTTTATTAAAAAAGAAAGGGGGCTGTCAGTATAAAAATACAGCAAAGGAAGAGGCAGTTTCAGCTCAGTGGTCAACAGAGAGACCATCAGGGGCTCTAGAGAGTGGAGGAGACCTTTGGTGACTGACCCCACAGTTGCAGGTGTTTGGTTTAGGATCAGGACTCAAATTCTCGTTCCACCGCTTAGTAGCTGGGTGATTTGGGGAATACTTTTTTTTTTTTTTAAAGATTTTTATTTATTTATTTGACAGAGAGAGAGACAGCGAGAGAGGGAACACAAGCAGGGGGAGTGGGAGAGGGAGGAGCAGGCTTCCCGCTGAGCAGGGAGCCTGATGCGGGGCTCAATCCCAGGACCCTGGCATCACGACCTGAGCCGAACGACTTAACGACTTAACGCTTAACGACTGAGCCACCCAGGTGCCCAATACCTTTTTTTTTTTTTAAAGATTTTATTTGAGAGAGAGAGAGAGACAGAGCATGAGAGGGAAGGGGTCAGAGGGAGAAGCATGCTCCCTGCTGAGCAGGGAATCCTGATGCGGGACTCGATCCCAAACTCTGGGATCATGACCTGAGCCGAAGGCAGTCGCCTAACCAATTGAGCCACCCAGGCGCCCTGGGGAATACTTTTTTATTTTTATTTATTTTTTTAAAGATTTTATTTATTCATTTGAGACACAGAGATTGAGAGAGAGAGAGAGAGACAGAGACAGAGAAAGCATGAGCAGGGAGAGAGGCAGAGGGAGAGGGAGAAGCAGGCTTCTCGCTGAGCCAGGAGCCCGATGTGGGGCTTGATCCCAGGACCCTGGGATCATGACCTGAGCCGAAGGCAGATGCTTAACCATCGGAGGCACCCAGACGCCCCGGGAATACTTTTTTAAAAACGTCCTCTGAACCTCGGGTTCCTCTTCTGTAATATGTATTTCGTGGGAATGGTATTAAGTGCCCCATAAGCAGTCCTATAGTAGGTGCTCAGTTAATATTGGTTTCCTCCCCCTTCCTTTATTAAGGAACTCCACCATAGCCCACAGCTTCTGGTTAAGGAAGAGGAAAGAGTATGCTTCCTGTGCTGTTAGGTCCAGATCTTTCTCAAGCCCCAGCAGCTGGGAGCTAGAAAAAATTGGACACATATCTGGAGCTCTTGGAGGAACAGGGAGAAACCAAGGTGGCCACTAAGCAATGTGGTCCTGCAGCTTCCAGGTCAGTTTCTTGCAGGCTGTCGGGCCACCCCACCCCAGGGAGTGTTGCTCAGGAAATTTATTACCGCAACAAACAGACCCGTACAAGGGGACCTTTGTTGGGTGGCCTCACCCAGGCCAGGGGGAACTCTGAGGATGAGTGAGGGCCACCAGGAGCTGGAGGGAGGGAAGGCAGGCTGGTTCAAGCGTGCCCAAGGCCTCTTCCCCTATCCCTCCCACCACATAGAACTTTTTAGGGTCCTTCTGATTACCCAATCCATAAAATGTCCCATGGAGGAGCTGCCTTCCCCCCTACTCTAGCCCTGTCCACTGTGAATAGCCAGGGTTTGCCGAGAGCTTACAATGGACCAGGCCCTGTGGCAAGTACTCCATGAGGTTTCTTGGTGAGTCCCCTCATCACCTGAGACAGGTGCTGTCATTATCCCCATCTTCAAGCTGAGTTGAGGCTGAGAAGTGAAGCCACCTGCTTGCCACAGCGGAGCTGGGACTGAAGCCAGAGCTGGCCTGTGCAACGACTGCTGCCCACAGCCCCCTCCATGCTTGATTCGCTTCTGCTCAGGGGATGGGAAACTGAGGCTCAGAGCAAAGAAAGCAGTCCAGTCACCTTCTGCAGAAGGGGAGGTAGGGTGGCAGAGGGTAATGCCCGGGGCTGGGAATCCTGATTCTGGCACCAATGGGGGAAAGCTAACCAGCTCGGAGGCTGAGTGTCCTCTGAGACACCAGACCAGAGGGGCCTGCCACTTTAGCCCATCCTGAGGTTCCTTGACAGAGGTGGGGGCTGGGAATGAGGCTGGGCCCTGGGCCACCAAGCCCCGCTTCTACCAATACTGGCACCACACGGCTACCATTACCCCTCTTAGGTGAGAGGGTCTACGGCCCCTCTGCCTGGTGCGTGAGATCCTGCTCCAGCCTTTAAGTGGTGTCCGCAGGAATCTTCCAGGGAAACCCCCACATATATCCCTAAGCTGGGGGGCAGGGGGTGGGTGTGTGCTAAAAGCCAAAGGGCAAACTGGCTGGCCAGGGAGTTGGAGGGAGGCAGCTGCAAGCTTTCATGAGGCCAGAGGAGGAGGTACCGAGAGTGCAAATACAGGCAGGAGCTGTGAGAGGCTACGGGTTATCGGCCACAGTTTCACTGGGACACGACCCAACAGGGGTAAGGGGGAGGCAGGAGGGGCCGGCTCCAACTGCCCAGGAGAGGCCAACCCTGGGCGGCAGGCTCCCCCTGCTGGCCGCCCTACCTCTAGGGAGAGGAGGAGTAAGGTGGGAGGGGTCCCCTAACCCCCCCCAACTTCCCTCCTTCCTGGACTGGTGGGGGATGGGAGGATGTGACCAGGCCAGGTTGAACATTAATGTCACACACGGCTGACGAAGTTTTATTACAGACTTGGCACAGTGATTGTCAAAGAACAGGAAAGGGACAGCTGAAAGCAGGCTCAGAGCTAGGGGGTGGAGGATACAGAGCTCCCAGTAACGGGACAAAGTACAGAAGGGCACCCCAGCACCCTCTCCTTCAGTGGCCACAGGGTTAGCATTGTGCCTTCCTGCACTTGGGCTTATGAGGGGGATCAACACCAAGAGGGCCTCCCTTGGAGGAACCACTTAATGGCAGACGCTGAAGCAGAGTACACACCCACACAGTGGAATGAAACCGTGTACAAACTTGGCAAGTTCCATGCCAACACGTACAAATAATAGTTCTCAGATTCTGGCTTAGTCACAGCAAACATTTACCCAGCCTGGCCTGTAGGCCATTCATTCAAGTTGTCCTTGTCACCAGACTTGTGCTCAAGGAGTGTGCAAATACGGTTCAGCCCAGGCTTGATGAAGAATCCAGTGGTGAGGGTGGGAGGTCGTTTGTTTGTGGAAGTTGGGGACAATGCATTCGGTCACTGGGGGGGGGGGGCACTTATTAAATGCAGAATGGGATTCATGGGTCTGAGGTGGGCTCCCAAGCGGTGTTGCTGCTGGTCTGTGGACCACACCGAGTAGATCTAAACCCGGGGTCTCAACTTTTGGCTGCACACAATTCCCTGGGGAGCTTTTAAGTTACCCGAAGTTCAGATCTCACTCAGACCAGTGAAATCACGTGTGACTAAAGCTCCCTGGGTAATTCCAGGATGGATGAAAACCTGTGTCTAGGAGTCATCATCCACAGAGGTGGGGAGTAGGTGAAGGGGATGCCTGAGTAGTCAGAAAGGTATCATCTCTATAACAATTTTATACCTGGAAAATGAAATATACATATGTATGTGTATGTACGCACATCTGTAGCTCTCAGAAACAAATATGTTAAGTAAAGCTTGATTGAAATCTGCCTGGCTCATAGGTACCAGCACATGAGTCCCTTCTATAAAACTCCTGACTACCAGGGATCGAAAACTTCTGGAGACACTTGCTACCTAACAGTCCACTCCCTCTTAGGCAGCCCTGGTTGTCTGAAGTCTCTCCCCGAATTGAGAGAGGAAAATCTATGTTCATGCAACTCCCACCTCTGGGTTCCTTGGAGCTCCAGAGAATACATTTCATCTCTTTTCCACGTTGTTGTGCTTCAGATAACGGGAGGCAGTTATCAGTGGGGTACAGGGCTATAAAAATACCCTAGTAGTAAGTAAGTTAATGAAGCTTCCTTTAGTTGCAAGCAACAAAAAGTGATTCTGGCTAGTTCAAGCCAAAAACTTCCTTTAAAAAACAAAAACCAAAACAAAACCAGGGATGATGGGTGTTTTGAGGCAGGAGGAGGAGTTACACAGCCCAGACGTGGGAAGGAGGGATCCAAGGTCACTCAGGGAGTTACAGGAACAGCACCTGGAGGCTTGCTTCTTGGCTGCCATTGCCACCGTAGGACTTGGCTACAATGCCTCTCATGCTCTGGGTCTCTCCATTTCAAATTTCCAATTGTTGACAAGAAAAAAACGGATCGGCCAGATTGGCTCAGGTGCTTATGCTGGAACCAGTAAGCTTCGGGCAGTATGACTCAGTCATACCCTAGTGGACAGGGCCACGGGGGCCCACCCAGGGTCACTAGAAAAGGGAATCACACCAGCTACTACCTCTAGAGGGAGCTATTCCAATAAATCATACTCAAGGTCAAGAAAATAATTATGGGATTTTTTTTTTTCCCATTTGTGATTCTCTACGCCACTGTTTATGCTCCACTAGACTACCTACTTGAGAGCCAACTGAAAGTACAGAATTCGGAGCTTGAACTCTGAAGAGCCTTAAATATAAGGGGTGGGGAGGGAAATAGGCTGAGTTCAGAAGGGTCCCATTCACCATCCCACACCCTCTCTTAGCACCCGGCCCCAGCTCCAGTTGGTGCCAGCAGATTGGGAGTCAGGGTGCAAGTCTCTCATAGAGCCAGTCTTCCTCCCCACGGTGGGTCATGGACCCCAAAGGGGAGTCTTCTGTTGGTAGGCCCCGCCGAAAGATGATCCGGTCATGCAGACGGTTGGTTTGGCCTTGCCAGAACTCCACCACTTGTGGGTACAAGATGTAGCCACCCCTTCAAGGAGAAGCAGTGGGTTTGGTGCTCTGTGCATTCTTCCAACAGGTCACCCCCCGGTCCCCACCCCAGGCCATCTCAGGGCCCCTTGAAGGAAGCTGCTGGGATGAATCCAATGAGGATTTCTGGTGAGGGGTGGGGGGAGTAGATCTGTAATTCTGCAGATAGAGTGGTTTTGAGTAAACATGAGGGTTCTGGGGCCCCTGTCTGGACGACCACCAGATATCACTCACCAGTACTTTGGCTTTGGCACCTCTTGTTCTCGGTAGAGCTGCTCCAGTTCCTCATTTTTCTTTCTCAGATACTGTCCAGGGGAAGGAAATAGAGAGAGGCCCAGACCGGGTCAGTGATCACTTAATAACCATTTACTAAGCAACGTGCTGTGTGCCAGGCACTGGGGACGCAGGTGAGCAAGGGAGGCTGGCCTCTCTCCTCTGGGAGCACAGTCCAACCAGAGGGTCAGACAAAGGAAGCCCATTACCCCCTCTCCCCTAGGGAGACCATCCTTTCATTTTGCTGGAGAGACAGGGCCCTGGCACCCCCAGGGGACAGCTGTTGGGGGAGGAGCTAAGTCCCCTGCCACCCAGAGAACTAAGGAGGAGCCCAACTCACCTCCCGATCAGGGATCACAGAACTCTGGCGACTGACCACAGCCCCAATCTGGCTGCTCTTGGGGCGGGAGTGAAAGTAGCACTCAGCCTCCTCTTCAGGCAGCTTCTTCACGGAGCCCTCCACTCGCACCTGCTCAAGGATGGCCCTGGCTAGTTGGCATTCAATGCCATCTGCCCCCCCCACCAACACAGGCCCCCTTCCTCTCTTTCTTCCCTTCTCCACTGCCCCACCACTGCTGGCTCCAACTAGACCAGCTCATTAAGAAGCTATTTGAGAGGCAGGCTGTTTGCCCAGCCTGGGGCCCTCCACTGGGCTCACCCATAGCGGGCCCCAGGCTGTCCTGGGAATGCTCACTCACCTGACGGTGGAGGGGCTCCCAGTAGAACACAAGGGAAGCAAAGGGATTGGAGTCCTGGAAATGAAAGAGAATTCACAGTCGGCCATCCAAACAGCAGGGAGAACACCTCCACCATGCAGAAAGGAGGCAAGGAAGTCTGCAGCAGGCAGGCCCGCAGGGAATGCGTTCACTGTCACATCTCATTTAAACCCTCAAAGGTATGCCTGCTTTTACAGGTGTGGAGACAGACTCCGAGAGGTTAAGGAACCTACCCAAGTTCACACAGGAAGTGCTAGAGCCGTGCTGAAAACCTAAGCCAGATGGACACCAAAGTGAGGCTTGCCATTTCTCTCATCCATAGATTTGCAAGTCCTCAAAAATGCATCTGCGGCCGGCATGGACTCGGGGAGTCCTTTGGATTCATGAATCAAATGTACACAAAGTATCAACTCTGGGCTTGACACCAGGAGAGGTGCTGGGGGGACAACAGGGTACACCGGACGCAGCCTCTGCCACCACAGAGCTTACTGGGTGTTTAGCAGAGGAGACAAATATCCATCACATAAGCACACAAACAGATGCACACTTATAAACTGAAAAAAAGGCAGAAAGTAAAGTTATGAGTTACCATGAAGGTGAATAGCTAATGTAGCATGGGGATCGAGGACTTTCCCGAGGAGGCAACATGGGGGCTTAGGGCCAAAGGGACAAGAGCTACTTAGGGAAGCCGATGACAGAGGCGGCGTGGTCAGAGAGAGCACTCATTCACAGCAAAGAGAAGGGCAAGTGCCAAGGCCCACAGGCAGGACAGTGCCTGAGCACAGCCAGCAAAGGGGTTGGGGCGGGGGTGGCACCGGAGGGTGACGAAGGAAGCCAGGGCTGGCCCCTGCAGGCCCCTCACCAGCTCTTTTCCCTTCCGACTCTCAAAGTTAGTGAAGAAACGGAAGCCGTCCTTGCCAAAGCCCTTCAGCAGCACCATGCGGGCAGAGGGTTTTCCGTCTCTGGGGCAAAGACCAGAGCATGTGGTCAGAACCCACATCACTGTCCTTGCTACCACCCCTCTCCCCAGGTGCTCCCCTGAGCTCCCCACACCTGTGCCCCCTTATTCTGCACTGTCTGGGCATGCAGGCTACCCATCCCCCCCACCCTGGGGATTTGTCCTAGAGGTGCATGTCATCACTGCCTGGGACCTGTTATGGACTAACTGTGTCTCCCTAAAATTCTAGGTTGAAGCCCTAACCCTCAATGTGGTTGTATTTGGAAATAGAGCTTTTAGGGAGGTAATTAAGATTAAATAAGGTCATAAAGGTGAGACTCTAATCCAATAGGCCTGGTGTCCAGAAAAGATATCTATATCTCTTTCTCTCCTTCCCCCTCTCCCCCCCCCCCCACCGCTCTCAGCACACAATCAGCCAATGCTTAGTGATCACAGAAAGGGTAGGTACATTAGGACCTCTGCTCAGAGCTCTGGGGGATATCCAGGGGCACAGTACTAGAGCCCTGCCTTCAAGGCCTGACACTTTTTTTTTTTTTAAGGATTTTATTTAGGGGCGCCTGGGTGGCTCAGTCCATTAAGCATCTGCCTTCGGTTCAGGTCATGATCCCAGGGTCCTGGGATCGAGCCCCGCATTGGGCTCCTTGCTCGGGGGGAGGCTGCTTCCCCTCTCCCCCCACCCCCACTCGTGCTCTCTCTCTCTCTCAAATAAATAAAATCTTTTTTTTGTTTTTAAAGATTGTATTTGACAGAGAGAGACACAGCGAGAGAGGGAACACAAGCAGGGGGAGTGGGAGAGGGAGAAGCAGGCCTCCCGCAGATCAGGGAGCCCGATGCAGGGCTCCATCCCAGGACCCTAGGATCGTGACCTGAGCTGAAGGCAGAAGCTTAACGACTGAGCCACCCAGGCGCCCCTAAATAAAATATTTTTTTAAAAGATTTATTTATTGGAGAGAGAGCGCATGTGTGCTTGCAAGCTGGGGAGGGAGTGGGAGGAGCAGAGGGAAAGGGAGAAGCAGACTCCCAGCTGAGCAGGGAGCCTGAGGCGGGGCTCAATCCCAAGACCCTGAGATCATGACCTGAGCCGAAACCAAGAGTCAGATGCTTAACCGACTGAGCCACCCAGGCACCCCAAGGCCTTACACTTTAATGAGGGGGGACAAGAGTTGAATAACAGGCTACTGGAAGAGGTGTCTCAGGGGTATATGATTGTCAAATAAATAATACAGCCGAGCACTGTGCTAGATTTCAGGAGAGGGAGAGAGCTTTATGGAGAGGTTCCAGGAGATGTAGCTCTTAAAGGACAGATGGGAACTGGGTAAATGGGGAAATAAGGGAGACAAGGGTTCTGGGGGTGAGTGCGTTAGGGGCAGAGATGAATGAGGCACTACATTTTATTACTGAAATGGAATTAAGTGAAGTGTGATCTTTGACTTACAGATAAGGACACTGAGGCCCAGAGAGGACAAGTAACTTGTCTGAGGCCACACAGCATGTTAGTAACACAGCTATAACCATAAATTTGCATTCCACCAAGTTGAGAGCTTCCTAAGTTTCCTACTTCACCTGTACCCACCCACAGACAGGCCCACGGCTATGCCCACCTGGTGCAGGTAGCCAGACACATGGCATTAGCCTCCCCTATGTCAGGACACTGAACAGCCTCTTCAAACCAGGCAGCAAACTGCTTCATGGGGTCCAGGGAGGTCAGCTGAGTCTCCTCAAATGCCTGGGAAAGGAGATTTTATTTAATAAACACATATAATTCTTACTGTGTATGTGGTACTCTTCCAGGCACTTTTCATAACAAAAAACAGTACCCAGGAAGTAGGTTCTGCTAGCTCTATTTTACAGGTGAGGACAGAGGCATAAAAACGTGGTGTAACTCACCAGGTCCCACAATAGTGATGGATGAATCAGTTTCGTGTCATGAGTGTCAAACCTATCACTTGGGGAGCATTAAAAAAAAAAAGCCATATTCCTCAGCTCCACCCCCACAAATTCTCAGTAGGTCTGAGGTTCAGTGAAAAACTGTATGTTTAACAAGTATTTCTGGAAATGCTCACACACAACTAGATTTAGAAACTGCAGCTCCAGCGTCAATTCCGAAAGAGTTCTGTTGGTTTCTCCTATGAGGAGGGATAAGGAAAAGAACTTCTCCAAAAGGTAAGGGGAAGGACTGACAGCAGTGAGATCTAGGAGCTTTCTCCTCCCCTCCCTCCGTGAGTCAGTACCCCTCCCCCATGTGTTACTTATCAAATATTTAGAAGCTGATTATCACTGTTCTAAGCACTTTGCAAATATCAAAGTCCACAACATCCCTGCGAGTTAGGTACTCACTTCCCAGGTGAGGAAACTGAGGCCCAGAGAGGTTGTTAATGACCCAAGTGATGCACCCCGTGAGTGGCAGGATCCACCCCTGGCCGCCTGCAGAGCTCGCGCTCTCACCCACTGCAACCTGCTGCCTGTCTTCATCCTTGTTTCCCCAGAGCCCTTCCTCCCCCCATTGGTTGTCTTGGCACCCCCTTCTCCTACGGGGTGACCTCAAACCCACCCCATGGCGTTCCTCCCCTCGCGGGAGGCCCTGCCCCGGTGGCCGCACCTCTCGGTCCCCGCGGTAACTCTTGCGCATCGGGCCCAGGTCCATCACGCCACCGCCACTGCACAGTTTGTGGAGGTAGCGAGGCCACTCGGCAGGTCGCCCGAACGTCACGGTGACGCTTCGCAGCCCGCACGTCATGAGGCCGCCAGCCACGTGACCCGGCGTTGCCCAGCGCTGGGTTCCGTTGGGTTCGGAACCAGTTTCTCAGCCCGGGAGTTTACCCGGGGGTTAGGAAGAATTCGCCAGTCGCCAGGCCCTGCTAACAGGTCCTAAGTCCTCGGAGCCAATGGGAGCTCAGGGTCGGAGGAGGGAGACAGGCGCGGAGAGGCCATTGGTTGGAGCTGCCCGGGAGCGAGGCCAGTTAGAGCGAGAACAGAGGAACCCAGCGGCCAATGGGCGGCGCCTCCGGGGGCGGGAGCAGAGCGACAAGGAAATGCTGTCACCGCCGTTAACACGCACGTGGAGGTTTGTTAAAGGTATAGGGACTGCAGCCGCCCAGGCGGGGGGCGGGGAATGAGTCGCTGGGGGCTTGAGGGGAGGGGTCAGTGTTAAGTGGCTGGCCCCTAGCAGGTGCCTGGAGGCGAGCCTAGTGCAGGAAGTACCCCCTGGGGCGGGGGGGGGGGGGAAGCCTGTGGGCTGGGAAAGGACAAATGGAAAACGGAATTAGGGGCCAGACTCTGAGGCAAGGTGATGGGGAGACACAGAAGGAGGGGCAGTCCGTTTGGGGGAAGAAATTGGGGCTGGAGAGGGGAGAGGTTGAAGTGAGTTGTGGATCACACAGGATAGGTGTTGTGTATTGTGAGTGAGTGTATGGGCGGGGGTTCTCTGGAGTTGGGGGAGTGGGGGGAGATGCAGCGGGACCAGGAAGAGACTGTGGGGTGGGAAGGAAGCGTGCTGAATGGAAAGGGGGAAAGGGAAATTTGGGCTCAAGCCATCCCAGACCAGAGCCATGTTCCTTGTGCAGCTCTGAACTCCTCTCTGCCTCATTTCTTTAACCCCGGGGTCAGAGCATGCTGCTCCCTTTGCCCATGGTTTCTCCTTTCCTGGTGCAGCGGAGTTCACACTAGCAAGTGTTCTGGTAGATGGAAAGGTTGCCACTGCCCCACCTCTCCTGGGCCTCCCTCATCTTAGCTGGGTTTCCCCCTTCTTCACATTTTGCCCTTCCTAGTTAGTTGGAGTCTGGTTCCTAGGTAATGCCAGCCATAGCTGAGGGCCCAGGGGAGCAGGTGGCTGTGCAAAGCCACTTGCAGGCTGTGGACAAAGGGCTGAGATGTGGAAAACCTACCAGTGCCCATTCCGGCTTTGGCCTGGCTGGGGCAGCCTTGGGTCAAGTCCTCTCTGTAGTCCTGGTTTCCACCAACATCAGGAAGGGGAGCTGCAAGAGCCATCTAGGCAGGCACCCCAGGACTGTGCCAGGTAAGGGGAACTTCCTGTCCTACCCAGGTCTCTACATTACCATGTGTTAAGCTTCATAAAGCCCTGCATTAGATACGTATCATCTTTTATTATATGGATGTAGCTTGAGCCAAATGGAATCTGGAAGACCAATTTGCTGCCATGAAATAATACATGTCTCAAGGCTTAATGATGTTGATCTATGGATTCTCCACTGGTTGGAATTTTTTTGCTGCATCGTTTTCCTCCAACAGCATGACTGAGAGAGTTGACTGGACTTGCTTTCTTGTTGAGGTTGTCTTTCCACATGTGAACATTACTGTTCTCAGCTCCTCTCAAGCCCCTGCACTTGGACCTGTGTAAGCATAATTAGTGCCCTTCAACACAGATGATTTGTTCATGGGGCCACACTTTTTTTTTTTTTTTAAGATTTTATTTATTTATTTGACAGAGAGAGAGACAGTGAGAGCAGGAACACAAGCAGGGGAGAGGGTCAGAGGAGAAGCAGGCTTCCCGCGGAGCAGGGAGCCCGATGTGGGACTCGATCCCCGGACCCTGGGATCATGACCTGAGCCGAAGGCAGACGCTTAAGGACTGAGCCACCCAGGCGCCCATGGGGCCACACTCTTAGCACTCCTGGGCTATGCTACCCTGGACCTGGGATGCTAGGATCATTTGAATAGTTTGCCTGAAAGCCAAAAGCTCAGTTAGATATTTATTCATTCCATAGACATTTGTTAAAGACTTTTTTAAAAAAGATTTTATCTACTTATTTGTCAGAAAGAGAGTACAAACAGCAGCAGGCAGAGGAAGAAGCAGGCTCCCCACTGAGCAGGGAGCCCGACATGGGGCTCGATCCCCGGGATCATGACCTGAGCTGAAGGCAGACGCTTAACTGACTGAGCCACCCAGGCGCCCCTGTTAAAGACTTCTTTTTTACCAGGCACTGAGCTAGGTCTGAGAATACTAAGATGAAGAAGGTGACGTGCTTCCTGCCCACAAGGGGTTTGTAGTCTACAGGGGAAGCAGATCTGAAGGCTGAAGGGTTTACAGGTACTTTAACAGATACTTCTATGAGGAAAAGGGGAGCAGAAATGAAAAAGTGGTCTCCAGGGGTCAGACGGCCAGAAAGCCTTCGGAAAGGGAGGAGACATTTGATTTGTCTTATTGAGTGTTTGCCAGACGGACAATGGAATGGGCATGCCAGGAAGAGGGAACGATGTGGGTAAAGGCACGGTGTGTTAGGGAAATGTGGAACAAACAGCTTGGTTCTCCTAGAGCAAGATGGCAAGGTGGGCAGCAGGCCGGCCTAATAGGGAGGGCGGATGATCTGACAGGTGGAAAGGGCCAGGCTTTTAGACAATGATTCTGGGTTTTTTGTTTGTTTGTTTGTTTTGTTTTTTTAATCCTTGCTATTGTTGAACCAGAGTATCTAATTTCTGTTTTTTTAAGACCAGATGGAGAGAAAAAGTACTAGATTCCGACAGCCTCTCCCATCCTTGGCGATTAGCAAGGAAGTTTGCAATTCGTTGCCTTTTTAGATTTTTCCCTTCTGCCTTGAAAATAATAAGTAGGCTTGTGTTGTGCTTTTCTGCCTAGTGGGATTTGGTGTCTGGATCACAAAGCAGCCCCACAGCGCAAACGAGAGAGGGGCCAGCCTTTGCTGCTATCGCTGAAGCCCCCCCAGGGGTTTTGTCTGCGTGGGAGACAGGAATGTTTTATTGTTACTGCTTTTTCCTAAACACTTTGCCACCCTCCTCCCTCCCCCGACTTTGTAAAATTATTAGTCTTTTCTCGAGAGGGTCTTAAGTGAATAGAAAATGTGTGGTAATGCTTCATCGTACAGAAGAGGCACCCTGGTTTCTCAGTATGAAACAAAAGGGCTGTGTGTGAGGTTGGGCACTGTGCCTTGCCTGCCTTCTTCCTATGTTTTTGCCTTTATGTTCTTAAGTCACCTTTTCATCTAATTGTATTTCACTTGGATCTTAGTGACTGGGAGCCTGGCTCTGGTGACAGAGTGGCTGATGGGCCAGGGAGGGTGAGGCCGGGGCAGGGAGACGTCGAGAGACATGGCAGAAGCCGGGAGCCGGGAGCCTGGTGCTGGAGTCTCACCAGGATAATCTGAGGCGTCACGGGTGGCGCTGTTGAAGTGGGGGCATGTTGGAGGAGGAGGTTTGGGGGAAAGAGGAAGATGATCAGACCTGTTGAGTGTAAGGGTTTATGGGACATGCATGTTTGGCCAGGTTTGATCATCAGGTCTGGAGCTTAGGGGAGAGATCTAGGCTGATGAGACTGGGCCCCCAAGGTGGCACCTGAAGCCATGGGGGAGGATGAGAATGTCCGAGAAGAGGGTCTGGGAGGATTAAGGAGTATGGGGGGAGGGGGGAGGCCCAGGAGGATGGTAATGATGCCAGTGAAATGTAGCCTTCCAGGAGGCCAACGGCAGGCCAGAGAGGTGTGCTGGGGGCCCGAAGCTCAGGCACTCCTGAGCCCAGCCTTGGGGTGCATTCAGGACACACAGAAGGGGGGTACTTGGTGCTCTGCCAGCAGCTACCTGAGCCCTGAGTACTGTGGTTGTTGGGGGGCCCAGATGGGAGCCGGGACCTCAGAGGCTCGTAGTGGGATCTGGAGGAGGCTGACCCTTTCCCGAGGGGCCTGCCTGTGGTTGTGGGGTGAGCCCCTCTCACGACCCTTGTGTGGGCTCACAGATCACTTCCCAAATGCGTCCTTTCGTTTTCTGCCCCAGCCCTCGTTAGAAGTGCCTTCCTGGGAGGGACCACATCCCTTACTGTCTCTGGCTCCTCAAAAATCCTGGCCAGGAAATGCTCTTCTGTAATGTTTATGCATAAACTGCCTTCGTTAAGCTTCTCTGTACCTGGGTGCCAGGCATGGTGAGTGGGCCTTGGGGCCTGGTGGGGGCCGGGCCAAGTGTTTCCGTGGGCTGGAGGGATGTTAGGCTCTCCAAGGCTGAGAGGGGTATTAGGGCATCAGTCTCAGTCCCAGCCCTGGCTGCCTTGGTAATTGGGACCACAGGCAGAGGGAGGGGGCCTGATGGTGGGTTCCCGGGCAGGACCCAAGGAATATGACCTGGCAGCTTCTTAGTTGCCTTTAAGAAATCCTGGTCAGTCCTGGCTTTTGGCCACTTCTCATTTCCTCTCACCCAGGCCTGCGATGAGCCAGTGTTTGACTCCCCTCCTCAAGCCGTGATTCTCTGCCCTATCCCACCGTGGTTGGCTTTCTTTTCAGCCACCCCTGTTCTGTAGTCCATCTTCCC
Organism: Callorhinus ursinus; assembly: GCF_003265705.2. Taxonomy (NCBI): domain Eukaryota; kingdom Metazoa; phylum Chordata; class Mammalia; order Carnivora; family Otariidae; genus Callorhinus; species Callorhinus ursinus. The sequence goes on from NW_027397114.1 coordinate 7,081,600, forward strand.
AGGCTCACTTCCTGCCCCTTCCTCGCCCTCTTCCGCTTGGAAACCCAGCTGCCACCTGTCCCAACATGACTACAGTTCCTTTAGTGACTTCATCCTAGCCCCAAAGACCTTGGTCAGGTCACAAGAGGTCTCCCAAGGCAGTGAATCCCCAGGTGAGGGTCCCTGGAATCCACCACCGTGTAGACCTCCGCCACGTTCCGTCAGCCACGAGCCCCTGATGGGGTCCAGGGACCTGAGAGGCTGCGGGTGGGTCTGGTCAGACTCAAGTGTGGGGCCTCAAAGGGCCCTCAGAAGGTGATTGTGAAGATGGACTGAGGGGTTTAAAGGAAGTCTCAGCTCTACTTGCTGCCTTGTTTGTTTGTTTGTTTGTTTGTTTTTAAAGGTATTTTGCCTGGTATTGCCTTCAGGAGGGAGGATCTCAGAAAAGAGGAACCCAGCCCCCTTTCCTTCCAGGCTTGTAATCCTAGTATCTGGGGTCAAAGAGCCACAACGTTGAGCATCACTGAGCAGACAGGAGGGTGCAGTGAGGGGTGACCTTGGGGCAGATGACCCTGAGGATGGGGCGGGGCAGAGGAGGGAACTTGGGCAGGATGGCCCCCACTCTTGAGCTGCTGGGGGTGGCCTGCTCCCAGATCTTCAACCAGGGCCTAGCAGGTGTCCTGGAGACGCCTCTGGCCTGGGGTGAGCTGGGGCCGCATGACACCATCAACAGCTCCGTGCCCCCCCCCCCCCCCGCCCCGCAACTCTCCAGTAAACCAGGGCTGGATTAAGGCAGAGGAGGGCTCACTTGCCACCAGTCTCCCTTCTTTGCTCATGCCATCACCCACACCAGGCAGCACTCTCCCACTCCCTGTCTGCCTCAGGCACCCCATGGGAGGCAGAGGTAGTCAGGCCTAGCTTGGAGCCTGAGTATCTCACTGGAGAAAGGAAATCCCCAGTGCCAATAGGCAGTTCTGCTCGCTGGGGGCTGGCCCCCTCATTACCAAAGGTTGCCCAGGAGTTGGGTCAGTTTCCGTACATGAAGCATAAAAGCACATGACTGGAATCAGCTCTCAGGAAAGGATCGTTCTTTGTGCCAAAGAGCAAAGCTAAGGGGGGAAACGTGGCAAAAAGTGGGCAATGTGCTAATATTCCCCTTCTCTCCATCAGTCCCAGTTCAGAACACAGCAAGACACTTTTCCAGTCGCGTAACCCACACGTGAGGGAGGGAGAGATACTCCTCACGTCTTCCCCCTGCCCGGGCAGCGATGAAATAGAGGACTGATGGAAGTTGGCCAAGAGGCTTCTGTGCCAGGGTAGATGCAGCTGTAGGTCTGGTTTCCCCCAAAGGGCTTATGTGTAGTGATCAGGGGCAGAGAACCTGTGATCTATCTGAGATCATAACCTTTTTATTTCTTTAGATGTGAGGGTGGACTGGCTCTGAGGAAAAGCTTTTTGCTCGCCAAGGCAGGCCGCCAGTGGCAGAGGACAGAGTGAGGGAGTGGAGAGCTCAGAACCAAGCCTGGCCACTCCTGCACGGCGCAGCGACCCTTGCTGTGTCCCTTGGAGGTGAAGAGGCATGTTGTTAAAAGGAGAAAGCACATACTGTTCTGTGACTCACCTCTCCCTTCAGCCCAGATGCTCTTCTGGCCCCGCCAGGTTTAAACACATGCACCCACGTCCTCCTCAGAGCTCTGCCCCCCACCCCCGCACCCCCAAGAGCCCCACCAAAATTTCAGAGCTGCTGCACTTGGGCTGCCCTGTCTGGGGTGGGGGACAGAAGAAAAACACAGTCCGTGGTCGGAGTCCTCGTCCGGGGAAAGCTGGGCTCCCAGCTCTCCACCCTGGAAACGAATCTTGGCCTTAGGGAACTGCCTTTTCTCCAGACTCTCTAGCCTCCCGGGAGTGACAAAGCCAAGGGCCCTCTGGCTCTCTCTCTCCCACAATTCTTGCTAAAAGGTTCTAAGGCCAAAGCCTTCCTCCCAGGACTGGGGAGTTGAGCGGAGGAACTCGCTCGCTCGTAAGGAAGGCATTGCTGTGCCTTGAGTCTGCAGGCAGAGCGTGCGCCAGCTTTGATTCCCGCAAAACTGGCTCACAGAAGCAGGAACACCTGTGCTGGGCCCTGCCCCGAGGTCCCACCCAGGTGCTCTGGGGGCTCGTGCCGACGCCGGGAGGGCCCGGTCCTGCCTTGGTCCCCGTGCGGACTGCTGGGAGAGGCCAGGACTCCCTCTTCTGGGGTCCCCTTCTCCAAGCTCTCCGAGGTGAGAGAGAAAAGAAGCTGCACCGCCAGGTTGCAGATTTTGCCTCAGGCAACTAAATTTATTAGCAAGAAAAAATTTTTGTCAGCCCAGTGCTGACCAACAAAGTACATCGTTAATAAAGGATAACAAATCTGTCACTTAATTCATAAAACATACCTCAAGCAGTTACAACTAAAAATAAAGTTGGATTTTTGTTTAATTTAAAAGCCTCAAAAATAACAAGCAATATGTTTTTAAACATGTAGTAGACACAACTGTCCATTATACAATATACACTGTACACAAGTAGGGCTGGGGCCACAGCTGGGGTGGGATGAGGGGAAGAGGGAAGAGATCAGGAGGTGAAGGTGTTTTTATCTGGATCCAGATTCGAGTTGAAATGCTGTGTCATTTAGAAAAGAGAATTGCTAGAGAAAAAAAATCTGTATGCTCTTCATTGCCCCCCAAACCCTAAACTGAAGCAGGCATGGGGGCGTGAGTAACGAGGACAGGAAGAAGGGAGCAATTAAATAAAACTTTAAAGCACACACAATACACAGTGTTCATCATCTGAAGTAGAGTATAAGGCAACGTTCTCCATAGAAAAAGAGGGCATCGGTGGGTAGCTTGACTTTTTAAATAGAAAGTTGGAATGTGCTGGAGGAGAGCTGTGGCAGGGCTGGGCATGTGGAGTGGAGGCAGCCCCGTGAGCCACTCCGGGGGGAGGGGGAGAGCCAGTGGTGCCCTGGGTGCAGGGTCCCAGGGCATCCGAGGCGGCTGGTGGGGCTGGGGAGGGGCGGGAGAGAGAGGGACATGGCACAATGCGACTCCGGCAGTGTTGGGGGAGAGGACTGGGGGGGCTCACTTTGCTCCTCGACGGAGTGAAATTCATGTTTTTCCTTTGGAAATAAGGGTTCCCACTCGTCCTGGTTTAGAACGTCTCATTGGGCACGGCCAACGTCCACGGTCTGGGCAGGCCGGGAGCTCGAGGTGAGAGGGGAGGGCCAGGGCGGAGCCAAGGGGCTTGAGAGGGAGGCGAGTAGGGGCAGCGGAGCCCCTTCCTGTGGGGGACAGTCGCAGAACAGAAGGGAGGGGCCGACAGCAGCCCGGGGACCTCCTTTCCACCAGGGGCCCAGGCAGGACACAGATGAGGGGCTGTGTCTTCGGGGCCTCCCGCCTCAGTTGGCCTTACAAGTTCTTCGTGACCAGGTGGGTCTTGTAATGCTTGGTGAGATGGTCACTCCTCATGAAGCGCTTCTGACACTGGGCACACTCGAAGCGTTTGTCCCCTGGGAAGACAAGATGCACGTCACTTGAAGCCCACATGCAGACACTGTCCCAGCCGACGAGGGAGGGGGTCACCCTGTAAAGCTGGCATCGCCATCCTGGTCTACCCACCTCCTGCTTACACATCCACTCCCTACGGTCGACTCATGAAAACCCTTCAGCAGTTCTCATTTCTCTGTGCCCCCATGTGACGTCACTTCCCCGTCTCCTTTGTTCCTATCCTCCCTCCCCTGCCTGAAGCGCCCCTACGTGGGCCCCTGTACCTGCATGAGGGCTCTTCCTGTGTAGGGAAGGCTATCACCTGCTACCTTCTGAGCTCCGTCCCTGTGACTAACCCTGGCTCCATGTCTTCCCCCTGCTAGGAAAGCCCCACTCCTCGCTGGTCCGCCACCGCTGTTCTGAGTAGTGACTCTTTAGCCCCGGCGGGGGGGGGGGGGCAGGGCAGGATCTGCCCCCCTCCCCTGCCCCCCACCGGCCAGGGACTTTGGCTTCGGGTCGTGTGCCCCATCCCCAGTCCCAGGATGGCGGTCCCAGGACTGGGGTCTGCTCACGGACGCCCTCGCTCTAGCAGCGGTTCTCAAAGTGTGTGCTGGGGGCTGCCGGAGATTCCCACAGCAGTGTTTGGTGGTAGACGGACGAACGTTTCTCTATTTTATACTTCTCTATTTATTTGCCAGTGCATTAAAACATGTAACTTTGATATCAAGCCTGCGGGGTCAAACACATGGCACTGGACACAAATGAGTAAAAACAGTGAAACGATGTGAGGGAAGTCATTTGGTAGATACTAGCAGGAAAGGCAGTGTGGGAAAGTGATTAGGAGTGTGGACCTGGGAACCAGAGGGCCTGGGTTGAACCCAGCTCCACCTGTCACTAGCTGGGTGACCCGGCCACCTCTCTAGGCCTCAAATGGGCACAATCAAAGAACCCTCCCCACAGAGTCGTTCAGAGGATTAAATGAGTTCATGGGTAGAAAGCACTGTACGGTGCTTGGCCCTCTCCACCAGGGCTGGTTAAATAAGTAGCTCTGTGGCTCTGGCAGAAGTCATGGAGGCTGGGTCAGGTAAATGACCTCCGTCTGGGAAACACTGCAGTAAAGGACTGGCTTGAAGGAATTTCCGGGGTTGTCCTGACCCCCTGAGAACAGTCTGTGGCTCTTGCTCAGTGCGGCAGTTCATCGGCAGGGCCAGGAGTCGAGATACTGCTGAAGGCAGCGGAGGAGGGGGTGTGGGCCGGAGGGGGCCGCAGGGGTGGGTGGCAGACCTGTGTGCGTGCGGGCGTGCCGCTGCAGCTCGTCGCTCCGGGTGAACCTCTTTCCACAGAAGAACCAGTTGCAGACAAAGGGCCGCTCACCGGTGTGCAGGCGCACGTGGGCCCGCAGCAAGGACGTCTTCCGGAAAGTCTTGCCACAGTCGGGGATATGGCACACATGCTTCTTCTTGCCCTGCTCTCCGGACCTGGGAATTGGGTTGAGGGGCAGGGACGGAGGGAGTGGGAAGCCGAGAAAGGGAGGAGGTAGAAGATGGAGGCAGGACGGGACGGAGAGAGAATGCGAGGTCAGGTCCGGGGGCACAGCAAGGGTGAGGAGGACCTCCCCTTTCCCTCTGTGGCCCAGAGAAGGGTTGGGGGAACAGGGCATGGGCCAGGCTGCTGGTCTGGACTACCACCAGCCCCACGTTACCTCTTGTCCCCATCCTTGCAGTTGGGGCACGTGCAGGCCATGCGGCGCCGCTTCTCCCCAGGCTGGGCCTCTCCAGCCAGGGCCTGCTCCATCTGCAGCTGGATCTGGGTGGGGCTTAGCCCACTGATGGTCAAGTTGTTCCCGGAGACATTCTGCACCGTCAGCTGCTGCTGCCCTGTGGGGCAGAGGGGGGCACAGTTGAGGGTGCGGAAGCCAGATGCCCTTCTGCCCTTGATAAAGGTGGTCGTGGCGGCAGCTGTTTCTGTGAGGCTCTTATGTGCCACATACCATTTTCGAGGCTTCAAATGTATTAACTTGCTTAGCCTTCACAACTCCATAAATCAGACACCATTATCCCTCTTTTATAGTTGAGGAACCTGAGGCTCAATAACATATCAAGGTCATAGCTAATCACTGGTAGGACCTGGATCTGAACCCAGGCAGCTAACGTCACGGTCGGTGTCCTGAGTCACTACACTGCCCACGTGACTTCAGTGGGGAGAGTTCCTGTCTTGGCTTGTCTTGGTTTCTTGTTTCTTCAGAAACTCCTCCAAGCTCAGGCCCTCGTGAGAAACCAACTCTGCTCTCAGGAAGGTCTCCAGGGATTTTTGGTACTAAGAATGAGAAACCAGGACAAAATCAAGTCCTCTACGACTTGCATAAAGCCGTTCCCAAGCAGGGGGAGTGTCACTTACCTAACACTGGTGTCTCTGAGTGGATGCATCCCATGCCCCTAACCCAGATGCACCATGCCTTAAGTGCTGTAAACTCTTAAGGATGAAGAGAGGAGATTCGGAGAGCTTCCACTACCTTGAAAAGTGCTCTTCACCCAGTTAAAGAACACCCTGCTACAGTGCAAGGAACCATTTTTGCTACGTAGCTACAGGGTACCCTTAATTATGTGCAAGGCGCTTTCGCACTGTAAATACTACCAAATAGAACTACCGAAACGAAGTGCAGGGCAAGCCATTCCCGCTGCCAAAGGCTCCATCCTCTCCTTCCCACCTTAACTCAAGGCTGTCTCCTTCTAGAAGCCTTCTTTCAATGTCCCTTTACCTGGAACCTCCCTTGAACATCTCTCTCGGGTCTGTATCAGACTAATCTGCATGTATATGTTAGTTGGAGTTTTCCTGAGTACATCTTATGTCTCCATCATATTCCAAGATCTTCAGCTGTCAGGTGGGGCCAACACGTGTCTTAGATGATCTCACAGGGCAACTGTAAGGACCAAGTGGACATGCTCTCAAGCTAGAAGGGGCCAGGCAAATGATGGGCAGTGTCCTCGCTGCGGTGACTGGCAACCCCGGGCTGGCCCACAGTTCTCAGGGCGGGACAAACAGGCCCACTGCCCACACCCTGGCTCAGGGGCCCTCCCCTCACCGCCGGTGCTGGTGATGGTGACAGGCACGCCCTGGACCTGGACACCGTTGATGCTGATGGTCTGCATGGCCTGGGCCGCGGCCGCCAGTTGTGCTGCGTTCAGGCTGATGATGCTCCCGGCGGGGGCGATCTTTGGCAGGGGGCGCTCTTTCCGGAGGATGGCGGCCGAGTGCTTTCTGCTGGTCCCACTGAGATGGGGAGCACGGGGCGCAGGGCTGCTACAGGTGGTGGCAGAGGTGGCTGCAGCTGTTGCCGGGGGGCCGTCCTGGACAAGGACCGTCTGCACCTCACCGGAAGGCGTACGGATGTAGACCTGGAAGGGCCGGAGAAAAAGGGTCAGTGCCCCAGGACAGACTGCGCCCCACGCCCCCACACCTTTGAATGCAGTGTCACCGCCCTCACCGCCCAAGTGAGAAGTGGGGGCGCCTCTTGGTCCACCCAAGTCTTCGGCAACTGGCCCAGACCTACATTCACACTGCCGATGGCATCCCCATACTAAGGTAGCAAAATGCTGATTGCTGACTGGAAACCAAACACTGAATTTACTTAGCATGGAAAAATACAACGCCAGCCCTCAGAATTAGAGAATTAGAAGGCAGCGAAATGGTGACGTGAGAAAAGATGCACCGCGAAAGACCACCAAACAAATGAAAACAGCTCTTAGGAGGCACGATCAATGAGAAACAGTTGTTCTCCACCTCAGACTGGCAAAGATGGAAAAATAAAATATAATGCTCACCGTCGGTGAGACGTAAGGGAGACAGGCACTTACTCTTACATCAGGAGTGGGAGTATAAGGTGGTCTAGGCTTGCCGGAGGGAAATTTGGGAGTGTGTCTCAAAAGGCGTCAAGATACGCACGTTAGAGCCTGAGTGGGACAAGGAGGGCCTTTGTGGAGCAGTGAGGACAGCGGCCGGCCCGGGTGTCGCCGGCCCAGCAGGCTGAGGAGCGTGTCCACGGGGAATATATTAAGGCTAAAAGAAGCAAGGTTTCTCACTGTCAGAAGGTTACAAATATGGAAAGGAAGAAACTAGAATGAAGTGTGTGGCACTAGATAGGAATCAGAGGCATTGTGGCAACGCTTGGGTTTCGATACAAAGAGAAATATAGATACAAATGTGTGTATCGTGTGTGTCCCTACCTATACCTATATATCCAGGCATTACACGTGTGTACATATATATGTATGTATGTTTATATATAGTTCTTGGCTGTGTCCGCTGAGAAGGGCTGGGAGCAGCAACACTCCAGGGGCATGAGCTCACCCAGCACCCGGGTTTTAGCTTCTAAATATCATGCTCCACTAAAAGGAACCAGGGCTCCTTGGAGAAAAAAGCTGATTCCAGGTTTGGGGGCAGGGAGAGTACAAGAATAGATTGGAACATCTGTGGGACGAGCAAGTAAGAAGGTCCTCAAGGAACGGGGGTACCACGGGAAAAGGACACAGGAGCCAACCTGAGGGCACTCCCACTGGCCAAACAGGGGATGACTTGAACATCAAAATCTTAATACTAATGGACTACAACCCACTGAATAAAATGGAAACCTATTAGTCCCTATTGACATAAACAAACAAATGGAGAAGAGAATGACATATTTAAACAACCGTTACTGCACTCTCCAAGAACAGTTGGTCCCAGGGCTGGGGCTAAGAAATACAAGGAATGAAGCACTTACACCTGCCACAACAGGGGTGAACCTTGAAAACACTATTACTAAGTGAAAGAAGTCAGTTGCAGGGCGCCTGGGTGGCTCAGTCGGTTAAGCGACTGCCTTCGGCTCGGGTCATGATCCTGGAGTCCCGGGATCAAGTCCCGCATCGGGCTCCTTGCTCAGCAGGCAGCCTGCTTCTCCCTCTAACCCTCCCCCCTTTCATGTACTCTCTCTCTCTCATTCTCACTCTCTCAAAATAAATAAATAAATCTTTAAAAAAAACAGTGAGTTGCAAAAGATCACTTTCTGTCAGATTCTATTTAAACAAAATGTCCAGAATAGGCAAATTCACAGGGACACAAAAAATGGATTTGTGGTTGCTAGGGGAGTTGGGGGGAAAGGGGAAATGAGGAGGTACTACTAAAGGTCTCTTTTGGGGGGATGAAAATGTTCTCAGCAGGGATGAGTGTACAACTCTGTGAATATACTAAAACCCACTGAGTTGTACACTTTAAAAGGGTAAATTTCATAGCACGTGAATATCTCAAAGCTGATTTAAAAAAAACAACAACAACAAAAGGTGGGAGTAGGCCAGGGGATACAGGGGCCATCTTCAAAGCACTCCAAACGGCCGAAGCTGGAACAATGTGAGCAACAAAATAAATAACATGATCCTGGCTTATAACCCAAAGTGTAAAACAAATACACATGAGCCCCTACTGCTATAAATAAATGATTGAAAAACTGAACAAAGAAGAAAAAACTTTTCCTTATAGAATTCCAAATAATATTACATAGATACTTTTTCTTCCCACCCCCGAAGATGGGGGACTTAGCAGCTCCCTTCTAAAGAACAGAGAAAGGGAAAAGTAGCCACGTCCAATGAAGAGACCTGGCAAACATTGCCTTAATCGGCGCTAAAGGTTAACATCAGGGACAGGGCATCACCAGGACATCATGTGGCTATCACGTCCTCCTCATATAATGTGAGAGGGCCATGTCACCTCTGTAGTAGTCTTTGCAAAAGCCCATAACCCCGGAGTGGGGGAAGTTCTGTAGGACATTTGACCGATGCAGCTCACGACTGTCAAGATCATGGAAAACAAGGACCAAAAGCTATCACCTGAGGGGCCTGGGGAGACATGCCCACGAAGTGCACCGTGGTATGTGGACTGGATCTTGGAACAGAAAGAGGACATAAATGGAAAAGCTGGTGATACCCAAACCAAGTGTGAAGTTAGTTAAGAGTCATGTGCCAATGTCAGTGTCTTCGTTTTGACAAAGGTACCTGTATGAAGTGTAACAATTGGGGAAACCAAGCGAGAGGGAAACAGACACTATCTGTACTCCCTTTGCAACCTTTCTGTAAATAGAAAGTTCTTCTAAAACAAAACATTAATGTTAAGAAAATCTCTATCATAATAAAAGATACTAAAACAAGTAGGAAAAAGTCTGATGAGGAATGGGATATTTACATAATCTCAAAGTATCTCCCTCCTAAATACTAATTCATTACAAAGAAAAAAAGGTGCAGAAATCTGGCGAACATCACTTTAATTGTCCCCGGTACTGAGACAAACTGAAATCACGCACCCCTTTTAGGGTACAGTGAGAACCCAGCATCACGTCTGCGGTACTTCTGCAAAAAAACCCAAAGCAAACAAAAAACAAGCCACAAAAAACACACAACCCACATGTCATGAGGAAACATCACACACACCTAAACTGAGGAACATATTCCAAATAACTGGCCTGTAGCCTTCAAAAGTGGCAAGGTCGTGAACATCAAGTAAAGACTGGGGAACGAAAGACATTAGCGTGTTTCATTGCTAACTGTATTGTTGTCATGGAGAATGTCCTTGCATGTAATGGGACACTTTCTATAAAACATTTGGAAGTGACAGGGATTATGGTGGCAACTTACACTCAGATGATCCGGGAGCCAAAAGTTATTTATTTAAAAAAAAAAAAAATCCTGCTGTGATTTTGATTTGGTTATTTTTAATTCCTGGGTTATTTGGGACTGTTTCTCAGTTAAAAGCAAAGAAACAAACCTCATGTCATCTCTTAATGAATAGACACATCTTATCGTGCCCCTTTTGCATAGCATTGCTATTTTCTGTGTATCTCAAGTTTCTGTTACTAGAACAATTTTTTGCTCATAATATAGAGCAGGGGTCAGCAGACTTTTTCTGTAGAGGGCAGACAGTAAATATTTTAAACTCTGCAGGTCATGATGAGGTCTCTGCCTTGTAGTGCAAATGCAGCGCACACGGGCATTCCAATGTCTGCATTCCAGTTCAACTTTATTTACAAAACAGAAGGCCAGATTTGACCTCAGGCTGTGGACTGCCCATCTCTCTGAATGTGGCATATGCTTTGTCCCACTTTTAGGAATTTAGTTAGCTGTAAGACCGTAAACTGCCGACATCTACGGTTAAGAGAGTATTAGTTATGTAATATATAGCACCTCAGGCTATTGGAAAACTATGTCTTCTTTAAGAAATAATGTAACTAAAACTTTCTGCATATGTATGATTATTTCCTTAGGAAGACCTGGGTTAAGCCCTGCCTCCATCAATCTCAAGATATGGGACCTCAGGGAAGGGAGGGGAGGTACCGCCAAGGATGTGTGCACCTGAGCTATCACCTCAGTTCCTCATCTGCAAGGTAGGTCTGGTAATGGAACCTCATAGGAATTCTAGTAAGTAAATTAAACAGTGTAAAGAAAATCACTTGGTAATACTTAATATGCCAGGATGGAGGAGGCATTCCAGGGCAGGCCTCAGATTTTCTCCTGTGGGACTTCCATGTCCATAGGTCAATCTCAAGGGCACTCCTTCTCCACCCAGGAGAGGGCACAACTCCCCACTGTCACTCACTGTGATGCTTCAGTTCTCTCTCCAGACAACTCCAGATTATAAATTCCTCAATGGCAGGAGCTATATTCTTATATTTAAAAAGAGCCTTAACAATAACAACAACAACCTTATCCTCAATTTTAACTGTAGCACCGGCCACACTGAGAAACAGCAAGTCAAGGTGAAAAGTGGAAAGGAGCGTGGGGTTTGAAATCAGAAATTTGAGTTGAATCCTGGCTCTTGTCATCTATGCCCCATGAGCTCTTGGATACTTCCTGAGTTCCAGGTTCTCCCATCTGCAACACGGGCATAATCCCTGGCATTTACTAGGCATACACAAAGAATAAAACCGCCTCACAGGGCCAAATAGATTCCAGAGTAATATGGCACCTTCATATAAGCCCCCAGTAAGGGCATTCTTATTGAATTATTAACATCCCAGATGGATCTAGCCTAAGTATTCCTGCCTTCAAGCTGGGCTGTGTCTTCCTATTTTTTTCCTTGCCATTAACAGTGACCAGAATTTTTCTCCTTTTTCTTGCTTTAAATCAAATTCCATGGTTCTGACTGAAATTTGTTTTTCTTGCTACCGTTCTGAGTAGGTAGTTCTACAAAAAAAATTAAATTTTATTAAAAACAAAAAGTATGTATCTGCCCCCTACCCACCCTCCAAAAAAAGACTCCCCAAAAAGAAAAAGTGGACCACAATATAGGTACATAGGGACGTCTCATCTGATTTCTAAGGGTGAGCTGTACATAACCCCTCTGAACTGAAGAGACCCCATGTGTCGGCAGAAATGGCCACTCACTGCCCACCCCAGGCAACACTCAGGTCAAACCAGGAGATGCAACAGCATCACTTTCCAAGCAAGCCAAGGGGGAACAGAGCATCAGCCATCCCGCGCGAAGCAGAGGGAGGCGGGTGCAGAGGGTGAGTGTGGTACCTGAGTAGGCGTCGGCTCAGCCGCCTGGATCTGAAAGTTCTGGGAGGGCTTCTGGGGGACGGTGGGGAGGGTGGCAGATGCCGCCTGCACCACCCGCAGGGCCTGCTGGGGGATCTGCACCACCTGCTGCTGCTCGGCCTTGGGGGGCACCACCTGGACCTGCTGGACCACGGCTGGCTGGCCCCCACCGGGGCTCTGAACAATGAGCAGGTTGTTCCCTGCCTGGATGATGTTGTCCGCAGTGGTCTCAATCAGCACTGTCTCCACCTGCTCGGCCACAGCCACAGGGGGCTGGGGGGCAGGGAGACTCTTCTTCCTGGCTTTCTTGTTAGTCTTAGACAGTGGGGTCGGGGGGCTCTCCGTGAGAAGCTGAGTGGTGGCCCCGGAGTCGCTGGTGTTCACAAGGTTGTTGACGGGCAGAGTGAGCGTCACGTTGCCGCCCCCACCTGTCAGCTTCACCACATTCGCCCCACTCTGCACAGGGGCGGTGGTCGTACTTGATTTCTGGACCGGGGCTGGCTTGATGGGCACAGGCTTGTGACTGGATGGTGAGGGGCTGATGATGGCTTGGCTGGTGCCGGGGATGATCTGGATCTGGTTGGTGAGACTGGGCTGTACCTGGATGGTCTGGGAGTTGCTCGCCTGTATCTGAGGGACCGCCTGGTACTGGATATTGGCATTTGATCGGGTCCCTTTGTTGATCACAGTGGGGTTCTGGATAGCGAACACCAGCTGCCCCCCAGGATAGGATGCACTCAGTTGTGACCCCTGAATCTGAAGGATGTTTCCTTTGGAGGACAAGATTCCAAAGCTATTCTTGCCAGGACTGAGAGGGAGAGGGGCAGGTTTGATGGGGACAAGTTTCCGTGGTGTGGGCTGGGGGGGAGCAGGAGGGGTCACTGCAGCTTCCACGGCGGGAGGGCCAATTTTGCTACATGTTGCGGCAAGCAGGGCTAGAGGAGATGGCTGGGAATCCTGCGAAAGAACAAGTGGAGGAAAGTGAGACATGAACCTGCTGCTCAGCCACCCTCTGCCCTTCATGGTCCTCTCCTCTTGGCAGGCTCTTCGCCACCTCTGTGGTAGGCATGGTGCCGACATCTTTCCCTTCCCTGCTGGCTCCTCTTTGAGGGAGAAAGAGTAAGCAATGTCTTTCTCAGGAAGGAACTCTCCAGGAGCCCCCATTTACAGGGTGAATGAACACCCTTACTTCCCAGCAGCCTTGTTTCTCAGGGGGTCATGGAATCATCCTCAGCTCTTAGGCAGAAGTCCACTGGCCCATCACAGGGGTTAAGGAGCCCCTGATTCCCCAGATGAGGAAGGACCGAGGGAGGGACGGAGGGAAAGAAGAAGGGATGGGCCACAGGAAGAATAAACACTTTGGTAAGGTGGGGAGGGCTGCTCTTTCGAGGTGACAAGGACAGAGCCTCTGGAGTGTAGGGACCCAGCCTCTATTTCCCTTTTATGGTCAAGTGGGAAAATCCTGCTTTTCCCCCCGACTCAACTTGTGCCACCTCAGGTAAGTGGCCCTGGCTTCTCAGTTCAGAAAAAGCAGACAACCGAACCTTCCCAGGGCTCATATCCCAGGGTGTTTCTAGTGAGCCAGGACCAGAGTCTTCAGCTGTGGTTTAATGTCAGCTTCAGCAAGTGCTTCCAGGCTGATGCAGCCCCCAACGCTCAGAACCCGCTGCCCACTCACCTGGGTGGTGGAGGCGGCGGGCTGCAGGTAGTCGCTGGGACTGACAGCGGCAGTAGCGGCCATGCTGGTCTGTGGATCTGTTGGAAGGAAAGACAGAATAATGCACAAGATGCCCAAACGGAACACAGGCCCACGGGCCTCAGATACCCTTTTTGCCTCTTTTCACTGCTGCTTCTCTGAGAGGCAAACCTTTCCTCACACCTCCCCACTCAAGGTTAGCAACCCTACATCTTGTTCAGTGGATGACCTCTGCTCTCCGATGACTTGTCCATCCCGGGCTGTGAGGGCAGCTGGTCCTGTCTCCAGCCATCATCGAGCCTGGGACAACACGAAGATACGAGACTTTGCCAAGACCAGCTTCAGTGACCTAACAGAGCTGTCTCTATGGGGTACTGCTGACTCTCTCTAGTTGGGTCGGCATCCCTATTTGGTGAGCAGGGGAGTCCCCCTCACCCCTGCAACTCCAGTTAATCCTCTGGTTCTAACCCAAGCTTCTTGCTCACTCCTGCTATAGCCAGATGCCAAGTGAGCCTGGGAGAGAAGCATCTCTCAGCCAGGATCCCTGACAAAGATACACCTGCTCCATGAAGAAGTCTTAGGTGCTTTATGCTCAGCCTTCACCACAAAAGCACCATGGCCCAGGAAATGATCTTCAGCATATGGATAACCACTTTAAGTGAATTTACATAGGCTAACAGGTATGGCCCCAAAGGCTTCACCAAGACTAGAACTAATGACTGAATATAATGAGAAGAATGAAAATAGAGGAAATTCTATTTTTGTTAAACATGTACATATTTCTATATGTGAATACAACAGGAAGAGTCTTTGAAAATGCTGGAATGTTGAAACCCATTATCTCTTGGTGGTAGAATTTTGCTTGACTTAAAGAATTTTTCTCCTGGTTTTTCTGGATTTTCTCATTTTCCCACAGTCAATATACTCTATTCTGCTTTTTTTTTAATAAAGAAAAATAAAGAATGTTGAGGCATTAATGAGAGGAACTACTCTGAAATCTGATATAAGAGAAACAGAAGTAAAATGGAAATCATGAGAATTTGGGGTGGGGAGAGAATCTATGCCATCCTGTAGTTCATAAATCACTAAGGAAAAGGACACCAGGCAGTGAGACTTGCATCCTAAACCTTTGGAAGGTAGCTTTCGGGAAGTACAGAAACAAGGTTATTATTTCAGAGAAATAAACTGTGTGAGAAGCCAAAGGGCAGCTCTGGACAAAATCGTATAGGGAGATCCTGAAATATTACAGACACTGATCCTTGGCAAAATCCAAGAACACATGACCAAACAGCACACTACAATTACCGAAGGAAACAATGATCATAAGGAATAAGCATGGGGTTGCAAAAACGGAGTCATGCTGCCTTATGGGGTTTTGCATGGGTATATCAAGAGAAGAATATATACCGTGTTTATTTCAACAAGGCATCTGACTGACATCTTCATAATATTCTTAGGAACAAGAAGGGAAAAAACTGCAGGCAGGATGGTCTAGTCTGGGGGCTAAGCCAGATGTGCCTCCCCCTAAAAGTGCTGAGATCTGCACATCCTGAGGGGTTTGCTGCTGCAGGGGCAATCAGGGTGTCTCAAACTAGGGGTGGGTCCCAGGATGAGGGTCTGCAGCTTCTCCTTGGAGGCGCGTGCTTTTTCTGCCACAATGTTTTCTTCTTGTGTTATCACTGTGATGGTCCTCTTTTGAAAACAAACATCCACTGGGTGACTGCTACTTTACCAAGCTTTGCCTGTTTCGGGGTGTGTGTGTGTGTGTGCGTGTGTGTGTGTGTTTACAACTGTACTGGTGCCAACTGGCACCACTCTGACTGCGTGGGCTAATTAAGACAACTTAATTCTGCACGTTTTAATTCACGCTACATTTGTGCAAAGTGAGGGATGACGGCTCTTCAGAAGCGTGGGAGGAGTGTGTTGCTTGGCACAAGACACAGTAGGGTAGGCGTGCGAAACTCAAGCAGCCTGAGGTGTCAAGTTGGCCGTGCTTATGCTGACAGCAGTGATCCGGGTTCAATCAGATGTCATCCTCCCAGAATGCAGCTGGTGATGTGACTTTTACTGGCTTTCTGGTAGTTATTTAATTAATTTTATAGGAGCTGGATCAATGAGCTGATAAACAGATTTGTGTGCATAATTAAGTAAAGTTGCAGCATTATAAATGAAAACGATCTAAGTTGACTCAAAAACGTTTTTCCTTTAGAGCAGTGTTCAAACTATTTAGACCATGAGCCACAGTTATAAAAACAGTTTACGTCAAGACCCAGTATGCACGCACCCACACACTTCCCTGTCCTGTGCTCATGCAGTGAGTTTCTTGAAAAAAAAAATCTGCCCTTACTATGTGTGACGGACTTAGGTATTTTTCTACTCTATTTCATTTTTTTTAAATGCTGGTTGTGACTCACTAAATTGGTTCTGTGTCCTAGAGGCTGGAAAACGTGGCTTTAGAGTAGTCAACCCACCACCCAAGTTTGGAAAACCATGCAAAGACCAAGCAGACAACTTCAACTTGCAGATGTCACAAAACCGAGAAGGATTATAAATACACCGGCTGTCGGTATTACGGTCGAAAGAGATCTTTAAAAACTAGTATGTGCAGTGCTTTAGAGCATGAGGTTCCAGACCTAAATGAGAGTTGGGGCCGTGCCGTCATCAGTGGGGTGGCTGGGGCATCCCTCTCAGGCTCACTGTGCCATCTATAGGACAGAGGGAACAGCACCCTCCTGGGATTCTGGGAGGTGTCAATAATTACTATGGAAGCAGCGCACACACAGTGGATAATCACTAAATAGTGGTTTAAATTTTGAAGTTGAGTACATCCTGCACTTGGGTTAAAAAAAAAAATTCACATGCATATAGGACGGAACAACAGAGCTTCATAGTGGTTCTCCTGTGAAAAAGCCCCAGTGGGTTTGCCTCAAAGCTAAACAGGAGGCAACAGAATCTAGATGTGGTTGCCAAAAATCTACTGCAATCTTGGGACTGCATTTCCAAAAGTTCAATCATAGAGAAATAAAAATAATTGTCCTAGTGTGTTCTGCACATTCAGGCCACATCTGGAGTGTCAGGTTTCGTTCTGAGGGATATGTTAAAAGGGGCATTTTCAATTGGCGATTGTTCATTGGACAGCTGCAGTGGTGTGGCCAGGATGCCAGACTAGTGATACCCACCAGGGCATCCATCCCACACGTGGTTCAAAAACTTCAGGGTAGAAACGTCAAGGCGGCAGATTTTGAGGTTCCTGGCTGGCTCAGTAGGTAGAGCATGTGACTTCTGATCTCGGGGCTGTGAGCTGGAGCCCCACGCTGGATGTAGAGTTTGTTTTAAAAAGGCAGATTTCAAATTAACACAAGGGAGAACTTTCAAAAAATGGAATCAGTTGCCTTTTGAGGTAATGTTCTCCCTTTTCTGGAATCATTTAGACAAGAGGCAGGATGTGTGTCTCTGTTGGAGATGGGATGTCTAGATGGGGTGGGAAGCTGGACTAAATGATCTTGAAGATTTTTTAAATTCTTAGACCGTGTTGCTGTTAAAAACAAGCTGAGTTACTTGCGGGCAAGGCTGGGAAGGGAAGGCAGGGGGCTCTCCCAGGAGGCTCCCCTGGACTCAGGTTCCCTTTAGCTAAAATGGGTGACTGACTCTCCTGCAGACAGACATCTTCTGGTCAGGAAACGGAAGGGCACTAGAACAGGACAGGGTGCAAATGAAATGAAAACAGGCCTCGTGCATCTTACTCATCTCCGTTTCCCATCTTCCTCTCTCCCTCCACAGTCTTTGATACCCTGGACTCAAATGGTTTGGAGCTCGGGCTGGGCTCAGAGCGATTCTTCAGTTAGGAAGTTAACAGCAGGACTGACTGAAGCAAGCTGCCAGAACTGCTGGGCCTGACATTGTACCATTTCAGTTTAGTTTCATTTTCCTCCACAGCTGGCTCCTGCAATAACCCTCTAGCTTTCAAACCAGTGTTTGTAAGTATCTCTCCTAGTGGCGCTGAGCTTGGGCTGCAAGCTTGGGCAACCAAAACAGAGACTGATCTCCCTGCCATTGCAGAATTATATCCTGGGATTAACCATGAAAGGGAAAAGAGAAGCATTTCCAGTTGGGTGTTTGAAAATGAAAAGTGGTTCAGAAGTGGCGTAGATACGTAACTGCAAAACTATGATCTTTGAACCTCATTAATTTGGAACCTTATATCTAAACGTGTAATTTGGACATAAATTGTGCTTAAATTTGTCTTCATACTATTCAAAGTGAGGCTAACTACTGTATGAAGACTGCAAAGGGACTCCTGGGCATAATCATGTAATTGTTTTATACCGCTTCTACCATTTTAATCGTACCATTTGCTTTTAACAGTTTACGTCTGGTCACTGAAACCTACATTTAGCAACGTGGTAAGTGGGATTTACTGAGTATTCTTGAAAGAAAAGCTGCACTCCTTTCAGAGGTCGGTCATTCAGACTTTTCATTAATTCAGGTTGGCTAAAACTTTCCCAACAATCCCTTGGCTGGTGAAGATTGACCGTGATTTATTACACAAGCAACAGTAGCTCTCTTAGGCTCCATCCAAGGAAAACTTCCAGTGGCATCAAGCAAGGCTTCCAGACTGGGGGGCTGGGGGGTGGGGTCTAGGGCTTGACGGCACCACCCCTGACTTTTCCTTTCCCCATACTGGAAGCCGGTTTAGTTCCAACACGGCAGAAAAGGCATCCGCTGCTGAGCCTCTGGCTTTTGATGGACAGATAAGCCATCTCCACCACCATCCCCTCCAGCGACAGCCTTTTTTTCCCCTCCCTCCCTGGCCAAACTTGGTGAAAAAGCTGCCAGCACTTTACTGCTTCCCTCCTTTCTCACTTGCTAATTTGCCCGAGCAGCAGCTCCCTGCGGACACTGCTCCTGCCCAGGTCACCGAGGACCTCCTCACTGCTAGAGCCAACAGACCCTCTTCAGCAGTTCTTGACCCTTTCACTGTTTCCTCCTCCTCCTCAAAATTCCCACGGAGCTTCTCCTACCTCTCTGGCCCCCTCTTCCCCTTGTGGGCTCCTCTGCCTTTTGCCACCCTTCAGTACTACTGTTCCTCAACACCCTTCCTTCTCACCCAACACCCGTTCCACAAGTGACCATGCCCACTCACAAGGCTTCAGGCACTATCCGCAGACTGACGACTCCAGGGTCTGTGTGCGACCCCGGTCTCCTGAGTGGCAGACAGCTACATCTAGCCCTCTGCAGGCCTTCGCTCGGATGGGCCACAGGACTGCCCACACTGAGCTGCCACCTTTGCCCATTCTCTTTCCCAGCTTTTTCATCCCCAGCCTCCACAGGCCCTCTTCCATTTCCCTGCAGTTTTCATTTCTGCCGCTGCCCTTTCCTTGCTCAGAACTCTTTCTTCTCTCTTTACTGGCCAACACCTACTCACCCTTCAGGTCTCAGCCTGTTTTTTTCCCAGCGAAACTTATTAAGAGCCCACTCCGGATCCAGCATGTCATTTACTCAGACCCCTGAGAGGAGGTTAACCCCTCTGGTAACCCTCGCCACCCTTTAAGTAATCATGGGCTTAATGTCTCTGTTGATATTCACAGGAGGGTGCCCAGGGTGGGCCAGGCCAGTTTTCACTGCACTGCTACACCACACCCCAGCACACAACCCAGGGGTCCTTCAGCGCCTGCAGGCCGGAGGAGTCTTTGGTTAAACCAGCCTCTCTCTGGTATTTCTAATCACAAGGAAACCTGAACGTCATCCTCATCGCCAAGGACTCATCAAGTCCTCATGACTCTACCTCCTAAATATAAACCGCTTTCCAATCCACTCACTGCTCTCCATCCCCTTCGCCATGACCCTGGCATTAACCACCTTCCGCTCAGCCTGGAATACCGCCCAAAGCCTTCAAAATGGCTCCCCAGCCTCTGGCCTTGCCCGCTCTAATCCAGCCTCCACTATTGGTGTCAGAAGAATCTTTAAAATGCAAATCCCATCCAGCCACTCCCCTGATTATACCCTTCAATAGCTTCCAGATGATCTTGTGATAAGCTTGTAAAAGCCAAAACAATCTGCCCTTCCTCCCTCTACCTCTCCTTTATCTCTTGCTCTTCCAACTCTCCCCACAGGCACGTCAGTGTTTTCCATTTCTGGAACTATGACATGCCCTCTCTCACTTGGAACCCAAGTTTGCGCACCCGCGCGTACACTCTCTGTCATTTATCTGGCCAACTGCGGTCCTCAGAGCTCGGTTTATAACTCACTCAGGTAAAACCTTTCCTGACCTCTTCCCTTCCAGCCCCCCAAGTCTGGGTCAAGTGCCCCCGCTATATGCCAATGTATAGGCCCCACAGCCCCCTTCACAGCACTCACCCCCATCACAGAGCAGGGAGTGGTATCTGTCCTAGAGGTCTTTCCATGGGCTGGCTCAAGGAGCACCAGTAACAGGAAGAGGCCTCAAACAGGACCCTGAAATCCTGGCCATCAGACTGGGGGCCATTCCACTGGTCTTTCACTTGAGAACACTACTCCTGAGACACAAGGAATGAGAGAAGGGGTCCAAAGAAATACCACAATAGGCTTTAGGAAGTTATTTTCCCTCTGGAGAGAACTTGGGTCAAACTCCATAGCCAGACCTTGGGGGGGTACTTGGCTTTTTTTTTTTTTTCTTTGCCTCATGGGTTCCTACCATGGCTTTCTTGGCCATGTGCTATGTTATTTCCCCTGGAGGAATTTCACTCTGCACAAACAGTCCTTCTGCTGGCTATTTTGGTCAGCTCGGCTGGGCCGGAAGCCAACCAAACAGTGTCTAAGCCCAGTGTCTCCCAGTTGCCTGGCCTGGAAGAATTCAGAGCTGGTAAGGGAAAAGCAAGCCATGGCTGGTTTAAGAGAACAAAGCTGGACCTCAAAGGGCGTTCATAAATGAGCTAAGGGAACTGGCCCGCATGGAGGGAGCAGCAACACTGGTAGTTAAAGACTCCAAAGCGCTGAGAAGCAAGTCTCCAGCACTGTAATAACCATACAGAAGAGCTCAATACGGGTAAAAGGAACTTCACTGACTTCCAATTCAGGAGGGCACTGTGGGTGACTGGCTGGCTAAGCCGGCTAATGCCTCAGGCCAGAGGAGGAGGGTGGAAAAGATACTGTCTCTATCCACACACTTTAGGAGCCATCCTGTCTTCCCTGCGCCCAACTTTAACCCCAGCCTCAGCCCAGGACCCTTATGTGGGCCCACAAGTTCATTAAGAAGTTAAAATTCCCTACATCAGCTAAGTTCCATTATTTCTCTCCATTTCAAGCAAAACCCCTTGCCAGTTGCCCATAATTGCTGCCCCTAATTCCTCTCCTGCCATTCCTGGAACTGCTCCAGGTTTTGCTATGCCACAGAAACCACCAGTGACCTCATGTTGCTAAGTCTAACAGTTAATTCTCAGGCCTCATTCTAGGTGTTGATCTGACAGCAGACCCCTCTTTCTCCTTGAAACACTTTCTCCACTTGGCTTCGAGGACACACTTGCCAGGTTGGCCTACCTCCCTAGCTACTTCTTCGAAGATTCCTTTGCTGGGTCCTCCTCTCCTCAAATTCTAATTGGTTGGGCAGCCCCAGGGTGCCGTCTCAGCATATACCTTTCTTCTGTCTACACCTGTCTCCTGGGTGATTTCATCTAGCCTCACAGCTTTAAAAACCAACAGTACATAGGTTCTACATAATGATGACTTCCAATTTGTATCTGCAGACTTGTGTATCCAGCTGCCTACTGACATCTCCACGTGGATATGTTAACAAGCATCTCAAACCTAACTAGCCCCTGATACGGCTCTCATTCCGTGTCTCCTTCAAACTTCCTCATGCAGGGGTTGGAGTTCTGTCCTTCTAGTGCTCTGGTGCCAAAAACCCTGCAAGTCACCCCTGCCCCTTCTTTTTTTCCACACTCTACATCTGACAGTCAGCCGACACTTTAGGTTCCACCTTCAAAATATAGTCAGAGTCTGACTGCTCTCACCACCACTTCTTGTTATCACCCAGATTCAGGTCTGCATCATCTCTCCCCTGGTTAAATGCAAAAACCTCCTAGCTGGGCTTCTGACCTTGTTCCCATCAGCCTATTCGCCACATGCCTCCAGAGGTACTCCTCTGCTCAGAGCCCCCCCCCCCCCATTCACAGTAAGAACCAAAGTCCCCACCATGACACATAAGGGCCCTATGTGACCTGTCTCCTGTGACCCCTCTGACCTATCCTGTCACCCCCCCTTCCCTGCTTCAGCCACGCTCGCCTCCCTGCGGTTTCCCAACATGCCAGGTTTGGCCCCTTCTCAGGGCCTTTGCACTTGCTGGTCTCCTTCACCCTCCGCCTCCCACCCCAGACTGAGCATGGCTGACTCTCTTCCTTCTCTCCGGTTTCGCTCTCACGTCACCATCGCACTGAAACTTTCCCTGACCACCCTATATAAATTTCACCCTTTCACATTCTTCTAGCCTCTATTCTGTTTTTCTCCTCAGCACTTCCCATCATCTAATACCGAGTAGTTATTTATTTATTGTCACCAAGATGTAGGCTTCCTAAAGCCAGGGATTGCCCCTTGCTTTACCCACTGTTGTATCCCCCCGACCTGGCACATAGTAGGTGCTTAGCATATTCTTTTTGAATGGATGACTGAATGAATCCTGGAGGCTGGAGAGCAGGAGAGCCTAAATGGAGTTTAAGAACCACAAGAGCAAACCCGCAGATGTGTGTGTCCTGGCAGGAGGCTGGGAATCCACTTGCCAGGTTGGTCGGCTCAGCTGGTGCAGGCCCAGATGGAACTCTCAAGCCCGCCAGTCACCTCACGAGGGGACAAGTGCTTGTGTGCAGACCAGCACGGTCCAGTCCTGCTCCTGGACAAATATCTCCAAGCCCATACCTCATCACCACACACCAGGCACCACATTTCAATGCTTTTTTTGATTAACATTACATAGGGAGGGGGCTCTTTTCCGAATGAGTTCAGAGGAGAGCATCTGCTATATGTACACCTCTCCTCGAAATGGGACTGTCATTTGCTAATTTGTATCCTGCCTCGGTCACACCCAGTGGTCCTAGAAGGGGCTCTGGAGAAGTGAGTGGGGACCCAGGGCAGTGGAGGGTGGTGGAAACTCTGCACTCTGACAGAGGAGCCCCAGGAAATGGTACAAAGAATCCTGACCTCAGAACTGTCTTGGAGAATGGGAGAAAAAAAGAAAGCAAGATACACTTTTTCCCCCTAGAAGAGCATTCTGTACAAACACGCTTTCTCTGCTGTAGCCCATTTATTTGAGTCACTCCCGCATTCATCCTGGGTGCGAACCAGTTCTGAGATGAGTGCTGACTTCATACCATTTACTGTTCTGAAGTCTGGGAAATGTTTCGGTCCGTGCTGAAGCCAATCTGAGGAGACTTCAGTTAGACACTGACCAGGGGCTGAAATGTTCCACTTCCAATCACATGGCCCTGCCTGCTGTCTCTTATTCCCCAGTCACACTCTCTGAGAAGCCGCTTTGTGATTCCACTGAACCCCAGAGGAGAGGTAACAAATACCCCAAAGAGGAAGCTCTAGAAAGAGGACATTTGGCAGGGTGCAGGCCAGTGCATAAGGACAAACTGGCATCTCAGAGCCCTTAGAATCAAAAACAACAGTCACCCAAGCTAAACCTTGGCACTGCGATGGTGAGGCTTCTGGCCAGGTGCGATTCGGCAGCTGAAACAAACTGTAGCTAAGGGAATGAGGTGTCCAGAGGAAGCATTCAAACAGCTGGGCCTGCACACGTGCTCTTCCTGTGACACAAACAGCCCTGACATCTCAGCACTGCTCGGAGCCACTCCCAGGGACAGACTAAACAGCATCTCAACTGGGCACTCAGCCCTTTCGCTCTCCACTGCTCCTGAGCAGAGCTCATCTCCCCAGGGCCCACCAGCCCAGAGCCCACCCTGATGAGAAGCCTGGTCATCCCCCGTGTTAGTGACGGCCTCGGAGCACTCAGAAAGAGCACTTCCTAGACACATGGTAGAGGCCACGGCTTCTCCCAAGCAGTGAGTGCTGGCTGAGCTTGCTCCTGGGTTCTCTTTCCATCATCCCGTGAGGCAGCAGAAAAATCAGTTTTCCATTCTGGAATCCTGTCAACTAGAACAAATCTACCAGTACTACCTGGGAGCATCTCTTCTAGGGCGATCTCTAACCCCTTCCCTACTTAGGCTGACAATGCCCTTGAATTGGTAATGTCCCATGTTTTTACCCTCTTAATCCAGAGCAAAAAACAAATAAGCAAAACATCAACAAATGCATTCCATCATGATGTCCATTTCTCAGTCCAGCTTGTACTGATTTGGTCCAGCACGCAGGCCAAGTTTTCCTAGCTTAGAACTTACTAGAAGTTCCCTAATCCAGTTAAGCTACCCAAAGGAACCAGATGTATCACCCAATAAACTCATAAGAAAGTACTGGAGTTTCTCCAAATAGATTTTACTTCAAATCTTCAGGCCACAAGGTTTCAACTGGACCACATAATCATTTAAACTCAGAAGTGTGCACATCTCTACACTTTCCAATACTCTATACGCACTTTAAAGCAGTGTTTCTCTGCATCTTTCTTCTGTGGCCATTGCCCACCCCTCCAAAATAATTACATTTTTCAATCCTTGGAAGCAAGGCTTCCAATATGTGTGTAAACAGAGAATGGAGAAGGCGAAGATAAGTCATAAAAGAATATGCTACATTTCCATCATAGAAATGGGGTGACAAAGTCTAGAAGATTGCTGAACTCAAGCCAATACCAGGGTCTACTGGTTGACAGCAACAAGTTTAGAATGTCTTCATAAGGGCCCTGGATGGGCAATACTTGCTTAAAGCAGACTCCAATTATCACATGCCTATGGCAAAGGATGGTTCAGGTTACAGAGACCCTGCAGCTTCTCCAGAGGGCTGCCATTAGTCAACAGGAGGAGGTTCAAGGCCAGGATACCCAAATGAACTAACCTATCTGCTGTGACGCCCTGAAGTTCCTTCACCCAGATAATTTGCCAAAATCTCCTTACAGCTTCTTATCTCCTCTGACAGGCCTCCAGAGGCCCAAACTAATAGAATTGGAGGAAAAAAACAAACAAAACAAAACAAAACAAAAAACTGGCCCGTCTATGTGCTGTCAACACTGATGCCACTCTTCCTCCAGGAGCCAGTTCTCCCTATGGGGCAGTCAGGTGAGGATCTGATTATGAACTAACTCCACTTGGGTCTCCTTGGCAAAGACACTGTGTCTTTAGCTCAGGGGGTTCATAATTATGTCAGACCAGCTTTTTTTTTTTCCTTGCTGCTGCTTTCAAATGAAGGGGGTAAGCCTCTCTACAACCAAGGGGAAGAACCAGAATTAGAAAACTTACCAATCGCCCCAGCCAATGAGAATCCATTTCCAACAGGTATTAATGCCTGTTAGAAGCCACTGGAACACTGACATCATCAGCCCAACTGCTAGGTTGTCTGACAGATTCGCCCCCTTCATCGCACACAAGAATTTAAAACAAAACAAGACACTGCAGTTACATTCATTATTGCTGACAACACGTTTCTTTGTGTTATTAATCAAAATGACTTCTATGGTGTGGACTCCTGCACTGTTGTTCCTTTAACAGCCTCTCTGTGAACTGGCCAACACCCTTAACTTTCTAGCCCTAAAAATCTTACCCAAAACACCAACTCAACACCTAGCCCTCCATTATGATACTTAATGCCTTCTGGGTTAGAGCATGCAAGTTTTAGATAGTGCATGCTAGTGTACCTTGAGTCATCACCTATAAATCATCCCTTAAAATCAGTGTAATGGGGGACCATGAGCCAATTCATTGCTTAAAGCAGATCTCTAGCTCCTCCCTCCCTTTCTCTAGGAATGAACAAATAAGTGAGCAAGAAGTAACTTCAAGAAAAACAAACTTTGGGGGAACGTGCACTAAGAGCCAGAGGGAGTCCCTCTGGATCAAGTTAATTAAGAAACAAACATGAGAGTATATTGGAATCAAAACCAAGGAATGCAGTGAAGACAGGTTTCTCAATTGCCCAGAGGAGAAGACACAGTTCCTTTTCAACTAAAATTAGAAAGCCACTGGGAACATAAGCCAAGAAGCACGGGTAGGAGGCTGAAAACCTTAAGTCAGCAATGGGGATGGAGGTGGGGTGGAGGAAGAAAGTATAGGTTTTGTTTTGTTTCTCTTGTCATTCCTTAGGTTTGCACCTGGCTTTTGGGAATCAGCAGTCCCCTCGACGGAGCATCAGCTAACAGGCTGGGAACTCTTGCCAACAAGTTCTTAAACGGCTAACAATTCTGCTAAGCGCTTGCATGTATCTAGCTGGTGCTCAAAGACCCAAGTAAAAACATTAAACAGAGGTTTCTGCCCACTCCGCAGTCTAAGGCGAGAAGTCATCTGTCCAAGGGGTGCCCTCGTGTTCGGACACCATCTCTCCATTGGGACATATCGGGAACCAGGTTGGGTTCTATGCCCAGCAGTGCCCATGTGGCTGGCGCCGTCTGCATTTCAAGCATTCCCTTGCTCCTCTCTGCACTCGGGAGGGCCCCGAATCGCCGGCGGGCACCTAGAGTCAGAGCGCAGGAGGGTCCCCCGAACACAGGACAAGGACGAGGAGCGTCGGCCGCCTCCTCGGGGCGGACCCAGACTATGTCCACGGGCCGAGCAGCACTGAGGCGGGTCGGCAATCAGGCGGAGGGGGGTGCCAGGCCCGCCCGGGTGCCCGCACCTCTTGCCAGCCCCCGGAAGCGCCACCCTCCCGCCCAGAGGGCTCCGAGGGGGCGGGGAGTCGAACGCCCCCTTCCGGGTGCCTCCGCCCGGCTGGCCAGCCCCGCTCCTCCTCCGGGCGGGAATCCTCCCTCCCCCGCCCCTCCCGAAGCCGGGCCCCGGCGCCAGGCCCGGCCCCAGGGGGGAACCCCCAGCCCCGGCTCCCCCTCCCTGCGGCCTCTGCCCGTCTTCCCGACCCTTGGGGGCCGGGAAGACCCCGCCGGCAGCGGCCAGGACCCACCGCTCATTACGACATCTTCCTCCCTGGCCTCCGCCGCCTCCGCCGCCACCGAGAGCCTGACACCGCCCGCCCAGCACCCGCCAATCCCGGAGCCCGCCACCGCCCGAGCGACGGCAGCGTTCACCAATAAAAGCTCAGCACATTGGGGACCGACAGCACCAATAACCAACCAAAGAGAGGCGTCTAGAGCGACGTTGGTTTAGCCAATCGACCTGTGAAATGTCACTGATGGACGGTAGAGGGCACCAACCGAAAACCTACTGAAGAGTGAACGACATGTTCGCCAGCCAATTGGCGGGAGGCAAAGTCCCGCCCACTAGGTGGATGATGGACAGCAACAGGAAGCTACATGAGGAGGGGTTTAGCCGAGGAGTGGTTTTGTATTGGTCGTGGTTGACCTTCCACCCACCTCGAACCCAAAAGATGAGTGATAGATCTCCCCTAAAGCCAATCAGAAGTCCTTAGGGTGAGACCCAGAAATGCCCTATAAATAGTACATACATTACACCTCAGTCCAGTGTCGCCCGGGTGTGCCAGGGGCCACCTGCTTTTCGGCCAGCCAAGCCCCGTGCCTGGTGAGTGGAAAGCCACCAGCCTATTTTGTCCCTCGCCTTTCAGCGCCTCGGGGGAGGGAAATGAGCCCCCAGGCGACTTTGTGCTGCCAGGCATCGGAGTCCAACAATAGCGGGAGTTGGGGCTACGTGACACTTATGAGAAAAGGGATTATTTCGCCGTCTCGGTTCAAGCCCCTGTTTCATCCTCACCTGGTTATTGCAGCGACCGCCCCCCATCCCTAACGGGCGGCCCCCCCCCAAAATCTCCTGAAGCTGTCTAAAGGGAGATTCCCGGGGCTGCCTCTGATAATCCGATTCTGTGTGTCTGGGGCACCCCTGGAATATGCGCTCTGACCAGCGCCTCGAGTGGACAGAATTGGTCCTGCCCCACTTACCTCCTGGATTGAGGTGCCGTGTGAGTACACACAGCGCTTGGAGGGCGCTGCCGGGCATTATCGAGAAGGAATCCTCTCTGGCTTCAGACCAGCCTGGGTTCGAAAAATTTACACATCCCACTTAGAGAGGGGCAGGGTACTGAAACTCCCCGCGCCTTCCGTCCTCGTCCGTACGATGAGGCTCACCACACCTACACCTGAGAGCAGCGGCTGCTCTCTCTCTTTTTTAACCATAAGCCACAGCGAGAAATACATTTGAATCCTGATACAGTACACTTACACCCCTGCGAGAGTGTATAACAAAGTTTCTGCAAACACTACTCAAACCTTCCTACCCGTGAGACGCTGATATTTTCTATCCTGTTAACCTTCCTTCCTCCCTCCCTTCCTTTCTGCCTGCCTTCCTTTTCTTGATTATGACTGGCAGTTTGAAAAACGCTATCATAAAGGGTTGGAGTGATAAAACACAGAGCCAATGCCCAGTACATAGGAACTGATGAATAAATGTTAATATTCTCTTCCAGTCTACCCCTCCCAGCCTTAGCCTTTGAAAAACAAAGTCCTAGAAGCTATCACTCCTCTACTTAAGATCCTTCCCTGGCTCCCTATCTATGCCTTTCTGGATAAAAAGCCCAAACTCCTTTCTAGGTAGGAGGCAAACCGTAACCTTTACACTCATTTGTGGATCTTTCCTCCTCTGCCCTATTCCCTTTCTACGGATCCTACCCTTTTGCCTGAAGGAAAGATTCCACATTTCTTAAACACTTCTTCTATTTCCCTTCCTACTTTATCCTTCCTTTCTCCTGGTAAACTCCTATACATCCTTCAAGATCCTGCTCAAAGTCTGAACACCTAACTCTTGCTGAGCCATAGCAGAGGGCTTCGCTCGCTACCACTGCACTTTTGTTTTCACTTCTGACCCCTGCTGTACTGTGAGCTGCAGTGGACGCTTTGAGGCCTGTACAAGAGGACTGGCAGGAAATGAATGCGGAATTAAAGAATGAATATTTGCATACATCTGCATAGGACTTGTTTATGTAGACCATACATTCTGTTCCCATGTCATTTTTCAAGTTAAGATTGCTTCACTGTCAGGCCAAGGACTCCACCCGGGTTCAGTGACTCAGCTGTATTAGGGTGCAGGGAGTTTTTTGGGGGGGGTGAGGTTGAAGATCCTGCTGGGCCGCTGCCAAACCTTTTGTGGGACCAAAGCTGGGGCAGCTGTGCTTCTCTCACCCCAGAGGCCCCATCACGAAGACAGCCGAAGTGGGGGGGGGGTGCATGTGTGTGGGTGGAGGAACAGGGTGCAAAAACAGAGAACTTGGCAGCCCTTGTGAGTTACTTGAATTGTTCTTCTCTTTTAAAGACCGCCACTGCCTTGTTTTTTTTCTTTCTTTCTAGGCTCTCTTGCTCCTCTCTTACCAGAGGCATAGCTGAGGAAGGGGGCACTTTCTAAGGACAGAAGCCCCTTATACTTTTGTCAGGACCGTTGGAGTCTTTGAGCCTCATTTACAACCCCCTAAAACCACCATACAACTTCTCTTCCCACAGGGCGCTGCTTTCAAGACGGCCCCCATCCTCACGAGGGGAAGGAGGCCAGGCGGGCAGCCTCTCATGTCCCATTTTCTCCCTGGCCGCACTTCAGACTCGCTGGAGAGCTAGTCACAAATTCTGAAAGTCCAGGTTCCATCCCAGGTGGAGAAAATCAGAATCTCCGGGGGTGGGACCCCGGCGACCATATTAAGTAGTTAGTTCCTGGGGCAGCCAAATGTCTCAGTCGCCCAAAGACACCTGCCGACTGTGGGAGCCAAGTGAAAAACTACAAACAGTCTCCCCCTCCTTCCTCCCCCACTTCTGTCCCTCCCCTTCCTGAATTTCACCCCTGCTCCCCCTACCTGCCTTGGTCTTCAGGGAGCCAGGGCTGACAGGTGGTTCCGGCTGTGTCTCACCCGCGATGGGCCTGGGGGCAGGTTCTCTCTGTCTCTCTCTCTCTCTCCCTCGGTGATATTTCCCTTCTTGTTTCCAACTACTCTCAGTCTCTTCTTGTTCTAAGTGGTCGATTTCTCTCCCTTTCTCATTTATGTCGCCCCTTAAAGCCCCACGTTTGTCTTGTTCACCCCTGCCCCTTCCCCCCGCCCCCCACAGCACACTGCTTGCTGTAGGGTAGGTGCTCAGTAGATGTTTGTTGACTGACTAAATGACTGCATCCTTTTAACACTTTTCGTGGATTCCCTTTGCTGCCAGGCCCAGCTTCCTCCACCTCCCTTTCACTTCTCCTTCCCGGTCTCCCTCCTCACCTCCTTCCCTCTCGATTCTCCCCTGCTTTTCCTGCTTCCTGACACCCTCCTTGGCCTCTTTTGCATGTAGTTGCCCCCATCTCGTTCATTAGTGCATCCATCCCCAAGGATGGGCAAGAGCACCAGAGGGAGGGCGGGACACAGAGCTGCAGTTTCTGCCCTTAGGAAGCTCCAGATTCCTTCTGGGGCCTTCTGTGAAAGAATGGTGCAGCAGGTGCTGGATGTCCAGAAGCTAGAAGACTGTCTGGCCCTTGACTATCTGTTGGTTCTTACTTCATCACTACCACCCGAGCTTTATTGTTGTTTATTTTTTGAAGAGTTACAGCCAATTCAGCCTTCGAAAGCTGGCTCATTCTCCCTTAAGAATCTGCCCAGTAGCCTCTGCTGCTCCCACTTCCCTCCCCTGGTTTTCCACATTCTCATTCCTTCGCTTTCCACCTACAGAGAAATCAAAGTTGCAGACTTGTCGAACCATCCCTGCCACTCCTGCTTGCCCAGAGAAATGTGGGACAAACAACTAGTTTAAGTGAAGCCTCATTACTTTTTTTCTCTCCAGCCCATCTATGATTTCAGTGATCTAAGTTTCCTTAGTCTTCTATGAGCACGAAACATTGACCAAGGCTGTAAAGTGTATCTCCCTCTTACACTTTGGCAGCTACCCCACCCCGCACCCCAGGGGCGCGCACACAGCCACCCCTTTCTCCACTGTCCAGGGATGCATCTCCTGACCCATGCCCTGGCTTGTCAGCTCCCTCTGTCCCTGGTTCCCCTGCCAGACCCAATGGCTGGCCACCAACTGCCATGGAATCTTCCAGCACGAGCATTCCACCCATCCTTCCCCACAGAGTTCTTCCTTCTTACCTGGTTCTTTCTACCCCCTAGTCCCCTTGGGATGAGGTCGTGGAGCCTCAGGAAGAAAGGGCAGGCCCCTCCTTCCCCCCTCCTCCCTCCTCCCTTCCCAGGGAGCGCCCCTTTAGGGTCGAAAGTACCTGTGCCCGCGCAGCCTTCGCTTGTCGCCACCAGGGGGCGTCCAAGGCACTTCTAAAAGCAGATGCTGGGTTTTTTTTAACCTTACTGGAAAGGAAAGGCGAGCATAGAAATTGAGTTTAGCAAGCATGCATTGAGTGCCTACTGTTTGCCAGGCCCATGCCCTGCTTCCTCTGGAAAGAGGGTATGTTCTAGTCGCTGCAAAGACTCCTTGCAGAGCCATTTGCCTCTTCAAGGAATCCGTTCCTACCAACCAGCTCATCTTCCCATGTCTGGTAACATTCTCCTATATCTGCCCCAGCCTCTCGCCGCCTGCGCTTGGCCCCTCTCCACCCCTCCTGATCCAACGACCACAGCTCCATGTCTGCTTCTCTGAGTCCAGGCTTCCCATGGCAGACGGGACACATTGCTAGGGACAAAGTGAAGCTCCCCAGGTGGGCCCTGTCTCCCTCTCTCTTCTGGGTCCCTGACCCCCTCCTGTCAAAGCCCCATTTTGGTGGCCAAATGGCGACTGGCCTCCTGAGGCTTCCCCAGACACCGTGAGTGTGGAGGATTCAGTGAGGCCACCGGCTGGGATGCTGGGCTCAGGAGCATCACCTCTTCACCTGGAAGCGCCGACCCAGCCAGCAGAGACTCAGGAAGTGGGTGACGGTGGTGGCAATGACAGTAACAATGATAATAGTAATAATACACTGGGGCCCACAAAATGGCTGCAAAATACCCTCTAATGATCACTTGTATTTATAGATCTCCTTCCCTTCCGAGACACTTCAGAGCCATTGCCCAATTAAGCCTCCTAGCTTCCCTGGGAGGGACAATTAACCCCATATTTTATGGCCAGGGGAAACCGAGGCTCTAAGAAGGTGGTGGAGTTGGCTGAGGTCACACAGTGCATCAGCGGGAGCCGAGTTGGTAGAGTGGCACTCTGTCCTTGCTTCCCTCCAGATCCAGACCCACCTAGGTGTGTGTGCCCGAGTACACACTCACAAGCACGCATGCACGTGCACCCATTCATTGTCCATCCCTCCGTCTTGGAAGAAGCTGGAACAGGGGCAAAGGATCGCTGCCCGGGGTGACAAGGAGGGAATCCGGGTAACCATGGAGGAGGGCTTCTCGGGGCCAGCCGAGGCTCCGGGGAAATCTCTCGGGTCGCCAGGGTGCCAGTCAGGATCCAGGCTCTCCAGACTTCAGGACGCATGAGGGAAGAAATGGGGGGTGTCTGGGTGCCTGCACAACACGTCCCCAGGATAGTGCCAGACACGCATTCACCCGGGGAACCCCACTCACCCCTTCCAGCTGCGGTATTGGGGACGGCAGTGTGATTCCAGAAAGAAGAGACGTGGCCACCCTAGAGAGGAGGGAGACCCCCCCCAAACCGGAATGACCCTTATTTGGCCTACACAAGAACACTCTGCTGCAGACGGGGAACAAGGGGAGGCGGGGAGAGACGGTGCCGGGCACAGGACTGACTCTCAGCTTCAAGTTCTCACCGAGAAAGTACAAAAGAAATAAGGAGGGGCACCTGGGTGGCTCACTTCTGCCTTCAGCTCAGGTCATGATCCCAGGGTCCTGGGATCGAGTCCCATGTCGGGCTCCCTGTTCAGTGGGGAGTCTGCTTCTCTCTCTTCCTCTGCTGCTCCCCCTGCTTTGTGCGCTTTCTCTCTCTCTCTGTGAAATAAATAAATAAAATCTTTTTTTAAAAAAAAGAAAAGAAAGAAAGAAGGAGATGCTTCCTTTCTAGTCTGAACTCCGGCATGGAAAGGGGGAATGTGCTTTTTTTTTTTTTTTTTTTTTTTCCTTGCAGTGGCAGGAGGAGGGCACACGGCTATCTAATCTAAAAGCTTCCTGGCTACACAAAATAGTGCCCCGGAGCAGGTGGTGGAGGAGGGCAGTGAAGTAAAAGTGGGATGACGTTTGGCTAATCTCAACACCGTTCCAGTTGGCTTGGGCGCTGGGATGGGGAGTCATACCTCCGTGGGTGGGTCCCTGCTCGGGGAGAGCAGCCGTGGAAACCAAGCTGACCACAGCCACGGCCTTGCCCGGATTCTTCAACTCCCTGATCCTTGACTGGCCCCACCTCCCAGCTCCACTCCCGACTCCTGTCTTGCCCCTGACCCCGGGGCCGCCAGGGCCTGGGCCCGTCCCTCCCACAGCTCCTGGTTCCCCGGCTGAAACTCCAAGGCTCCACATTGCTGGGAGTTTACTAGGGCTCCCAGCTGGGTCCCACCTTTGATCTGGCTTCAAAAAATAAAAAGCAGTACGAGGAGAGTAATTTTCCCCCGACCTGCTGGGGAGGAAGGCGGGCTGGAGGCAGGTCCTGACCAGCCCGGCCCACTCCTTGAGCCTGTAGTCTGAAACTGGGGCCGGGGTGGGGGGGGGGGGCGGTTGGGGACCAGGGGAGCAAAGCCATTTTCCTCTCTGACTTCCTTTCCCTCCCTGCTAGAACCCTGACCTCAAGTGAGTCTTCCTTCCCTTCCCTGCTTGCCAGTCAGCAGAAAAAAGGACGAAAGGAGAATATAGCTGGCTCTCCCTACCCACCTTCTACCCAGCACTGGGCTCCCCACCCCAACGTCTTCCCTGCTGGGCTGGATTAGAGCAGTGCCCTGCTTGGAAGGACAGTGCCTCTGTCCTCTCCCCACTTGGGCCCCTGGCCTGTTCCCGGGGAGTGCTGACCGACCACTCAGGGTGGGGCCTGGCCATGGGCAAGTCTGTGCCCACCCGGCTGGGCACCTGAGACATGACTCAGTTGGCCGTCTCAGCGCCAGCTCCGGTCTTGGGAGGCCGGACTAAGGAGTGGGGAGGGGAAGGCCAGACTGGAGAGAGGGTGGGTCAGCCTTTTATGGAGTTCCTCACTATCCCTCTGCCTATAGTACTGCAAGGCTGGCCCAGGATTTCCATCTTCTGGCAACCCCCACCCTCTGGCCAAGTTCAAAGGCTCTAGCTCCTCATCTGTCCCGGGATGCTTCCCCGGGGCCCTTTTAAGTGGTTAACAGTGCACCCCTCCTCCACCCAGCTGAGGTTCAGGGCTGATCCATGAAGGTGCAGGAGACGTGGGGGGACTTAGGGTGATGGGGTGCAGAGTCCAGAGTCTGGGAGGAAGCAGAAACACACCCTTAAACCAGTTGAGCTGCCCCCAGTGATGTCAAGCCCTAGGCACAGCTCGGATGACTACTAAGTAATTCTTTCCTGGACGGGGAGAGGAGCCTGGGGTCAAGCCTGAGGGAAACTTGGCAGCTGAGTTTGGTGGGCAAGAGCTGAAGGTAGGGGCTGGGCTGGGCACCTCCTGCTCATGAGATTCCCAGCTCAGCCTCTGGTTCATTGGCTTAAATGAAAGCTGGTCACCAAGCACAGGGTCACTGAGCTCTCTGGGCGTTGTGTCCTTATTGTGCCGTTCCTGTCTCCCTGCAAGGAAGACTCCTTCCTACCCCACAAACATACTCTGAAAGTGTTCCCTAAATCTTGGGACTTTTCCAGAATTGGCCAGAACCCACCCTCCCCTCCTGCCCCCACTTCCTGGGAAAAGGGGCCATGGGAACACAAGCATCCAAGAGTCAGTCCCTAACTCCAGAAGGAGACCCCTTCTGGAAGTCACCCCCTTCCCTCCACCTGGCCCCAGGCACCTCTCCCTGACCTGGGGGCAGAAAGGAGAGTCCGGGGTGGGGGAGGAAGTTGGGAGTCACCTAGTCTCCAGGTGGGGCGGGGTCCCCACAGCGATAACCATCTTTCTGGCAGCTCCAACCTGTTCTATTGGTGAGTAATTTTTTTTTTTTTTCCTAGAGGAGAAAGGTGAAGGCCTTGGTGGGGAGTTATTCTGGCTCTGAAGTGTCCTTGCAGCTCCCCAGGCCCCCTCCAGGCCTTGTGCAAGAGCCGTAAATCTCTCACCACCCACAGGCCTGGGGGTGCCTGTTGCTCAGCTTTCAAGTCCGGAGGTTTTTATGCTTTTGCTCCTCTGTGGACTCCACAGCTCCTGCCTGGGGCCTCTCCCCAGCCTGTAAAAATCCAGTCCCATAAATCTCAGCTGCCCCCCTAGGGGCCAAGCTGCCTTCCTCCCACTCCACCCCCCACCCATAAGCATCTCCCCCCCACCCCCCCCCCCCCCAAGAGATGGCAGACGGCATAACGAGGGCAGGAAAAAGAAGCTAAAGGACTTCTGAGGGCAGCAGTTGGGTGAGGGGGTTTCTGGAGAGTCCCACTTGGCTCTGCAGCATTAGCCCCTGCCTGGCCGGGTTTGGACCTTTGGACCTTGTAACTGAATGGCCTGTTGTGACAGCATCCAGCGCTGGAGGGGCTTCTGCGGGGCTCTGGTGGGGAGGCCTGTTGGCCTCCGCTGCCTGCCGGCATCCACCTGAGCCTCCTCAGACAGGCGGCTGTGAGTCTGCCAAGCCCCCGGGTGCAGTTGGAGGTGGCAGGCAGCCCAGGGACTGTGCCACTTTCCCGGGTCAAAACGGGAAGCTTGAGGAATGGGCAAGGCGGTAATGGTGCCTGCAACATGGAAGGCCACACATGACTAGCACGGTCCAGTAGATTCAGTAGTAAAACATAGTTCTTAACTTCCCAGTCCGACGGGGGACACTGGACACGGCTGGACAGGACAGAGAGGAGGGCCTCAGGTGGCAGGGCCTGGGGATGTCTCAGGGCTGGGGCCGGCAAGGGAGGGATGGGTTTGGGCCTGGGAATTGGTGGCTGGAGAAAGAGGACAAAGGGAGAGCTGCAGGGGAAGCAGGGTGGCTGGTTCCAGCGGAGGGAACAGTCTGTTAGAAAGTTCCCTGGCGGAGGGTGGGGAAGGGCGGACAACGATGCTGGGGAGAGAGCAGGGTTGCCGGGAAGGTGAGGAGCCCGTGCCTGGCTCTGCCCTTCCTGGAATCAGGGCTGGGCAGGGAAGAGCTGGGCAGGGAAGAGCTGCCCTCCTCTAAGCACTTCATGCACCCGTAGCCCGACTTTACAGATGAGAAAGCGGAGGCATAGCAAGTATAAGGAATGTGCCCAGGATCACCCGGCTGGATGATGGCACAGTCAGGATTCCAGCCTAGGCAGTCTGGCTCCAGAGCCAGCACGCTCCATTTCTGCCCCGTAATGCAGAAGTAGACGGAGGGCACTGTCACCCAGGGCAGAGGGTATCCTCTGCACCGCCTCCCAACTCCCGCAGAGCCCAGCAGGCGTGTTGTCCTCTTTGCTCAGGGAAAGAGCAGTTCTGGTCCTCTCGGGGGAGCCTCTGCCTCCTGGGGCACTCCCAGCTTGGAAGCAGCACCAGGGACTAGCGACTGGCCACCACTTCCGCTAGCGCCAGCCACCATCAGGAAACTGGGCACCGGCAAAAGTGAAACTGACTCGGCGGGTTTCCCGCCCCCGCGGAGGGAAACGGGGAGCAGCCTCGGCTGGACAACAACCAATTAGGCACTTTTTATTGCCCACACTGTCATAATCCTCCGAGCTTGGCTGGGATGAAGAGGAAATGCGATGGCAGGGAACTCCAAGATGCCTTCAGAGTTCACGCCAACCATCCCCTTGCTTCTAGGTGAGGGGGGCCCCACCATGCCATCAGGAGAATTTCCCTCCAAGTGAGGCCCTCAGCCCTGGAAGTCAGCAGGCCTCTGTGTCCAACAAGAGTCCTTCAGCCTCAGAAAGGGGTGTTCTTTTTTTTTTTTTAAAGATTTTATACATTTATTTATTTGAGAGAGAGAGAGAGAGAGAGCATGAGAGGGAGGAGGGTCAAAGGGAGAAGCAGGCTCCCTGCTCAACAGGGAGCCTGATGCGGGACTCGATCCCGGGACTCCAGGATCATGACCTGAGCCGGAGGCAGTCGCCCAACCAACTGAGCCACCCAGGTGCCCAGAAAGGGGTGTTCTCTTGTCCTTTGCCACAGCAACTTAGGGAAGAGGAATCCCATCCCCGTTTCTTCCCAGGACAGGATCAGCAGGAGCTAGCCTCCTACGTAGGACACGGATGTGGTTGTGGAGGTCTCTGATGGGTGCTCCCCAGGATGGGGTCATCGGGGTTCAGGGAAATTGCTGACTTTTCCTTAGTACCATCAGACTCCTCTGTCAGACTGGCAGCTCCCAGAGGACAGTGGTCTCGTCTCTTCCATCAGATTGAAAAACCCCTCAAGAAGCTGTCTTTGCAAGCGAAAGCCTGGTTTGTACTCTGCCCTTTCCCTCAGTTGCCCGGAGCAGAGCTTTGTCCACAGTAGGTCACTCCTGCTGTCCATACAACAATGACCATGGCTCTGGCCCACAGTGGGCTGCCTTCTGGGCAGGAAGTGCCACCCCCACTGTCTGTCATAGCCTTCATTGCCCCATCTGTAAAATGGGGGTAATGATAGGTCCCAACTCAGTGGTTGTTGTGACAATTATAAAGAAAGTATGCGCGCCTGGCCTATACTAAGGGCTCAGTAAATGAGAGCTCTTGTTAGCTCTGGGGGCTGCTGGGACAAGGAAGACAGCGGCTTTCGGCCCATCAGAAGTCAGGATGGGGGGCGCCTGGGTGGCTCAGACGTTAAGCATCTGCCTTCGGCTCAGGTCATGATCCCGGGGTCCTGGGATCGAGCCCCGCATCGGGCTCCCTGCCCGGCGGGAAGCCTGCTTCTCCCTCTCCCACTCCCCCTGCTTGTGTTCCCTCTCTCGCTGTCTCTCTCTGTCAAATAAGTAAATAAAATCTTAAAAAAAAAAAAAAAAGAAGTCAGGATGGAATTCCAGCAGCCCAGGCTTAAAACGGGAAGGCCGGAAGCCAGCCAGCCTGGCAGCTCTGTGAGCATCTCTGGCTGAGATCCAGGTGGACGGACCAGATCCATTCTTTCCAGGAGAGAGCAAGGAGAGCTGCGATCAGCACGGGCCACCTCGGGGACCCGGAACAGAGAGGGCAGCAATGAAGGGATTTCAGGTTAGGACCCTACTGTCAAGGCAAGTGGAGAGTAGGGTCCGTGTGCTTCATGGTTTCAGAAGACCATGGCAGCATCTTTGCCGGGGTGCTGGGGGTCTCAAACCCAACGGAGATGCTTATCCAGCATGGCGGAGGGTTGGGCATGGAGGGACACAGTGACATCTCCCAGACCAGGTGTCCTAACATCACCTGAAGGAGGAGAGGGGACCGAAGGAGGTGAAAACATACCCAAGCTGAGCACATTCATCTTCCCTCTCATGGGTAGAGGCACGCTCCTGGGTTCAGAGTGGTCCACAAGCTGCCTTACATATCCATACAGCCTGTCTTCAGGGAAAAGGGGGTCTCAGGTTTGGCAGTTGCTTTGAGGAAGGGGAGGCACAGCTTCCCCAATTGGTTCTGCCCTGAGGAAGGACCTTGGGTGGGGCTGAGCAGGTTGACAATTGGCACGGAGCCAGGGCCCTCAGGCAGGCCGGGCAGGCAAGTGAGAGGAGGCCTGAGCACCATGCCATTACGGAAGAGATGGGACAGACCCTGCTGTCCTCGGTCTTGGGCCTCGAGGGGGAAGCAAGTAGAACAAGGAGGTGGGGCTGGAGGAAGGCTCTGAGGTTCTTGGGAGAATCTTGGGGGAAAATGCTCTTTCTTCTTCCTTTCTTCTTTTCAGTTTCAACTTAAAAGTTGCCACAGTGGGAACCTTCCCCCTTTGCTCCCTGGGCTTACCTTTGTAGTGACCTGTTCACTGAGTGGAGAACTGAACGTGCCTCCCATCCTCCCTCCTCCCCCGCCGGTGGGCAGGGGGGCCTGTGCCCAGTGCTGGAAGTAGGTGCAGAAGGCCACCCCTTCAGGGAGCTGTTGGTCAGATAGGGGAGACATGGTTCTTGACCACAAAGACTTCCCAGACTGACAGGGGAGATAGAGCGTGTCCCTGATTCATCAAGTGTCCAGAAACAAGGGCAGACAGCAAAGAGGTGGAATTCTCGAGGTGGTGCTCAGAGACTGGGAAGACACTCCAGGGAGCTGGCTGAGTGCAGTCAGTGGGGAGAAGCTCCTAGAAGAGAACGCGAAGTAGATTTAGGGGGAGAGTCCAGCCAATGCCATTTATCCTTAAGCCAGGCCCATTTATCCAAAAAAGAAACTGCGTGGGACTTCACAGTAAATCAGTGCCTCTGAGCCAGGATTCCAAGTTGCCCCTTTTCCCCAGGGGGAGGAGGGCGCTAGGAGAAGGTGGGAGATGGGGAGGGCTGGGAGACAAGCCCGGGACGGCTGAAATGGGAGGGGGAGGGGAAGCGTGTCATTTTGGTGAAGTTCCTCCCTGGCCTGTGGATGAACCAAAGTCACTTAAATGAAAAAGAAAGAGAGGCGAGTTGAACAGGTCCCTGTTTGGCCGCTGTGAGTCAGGGAGGCGGCCCTCTGATCCTATGAGCCAAATCCCCGAATCTCTGGAGCTTTCAAGGCTTCTTAGGTCTAGCCTCAAAGCCACCGCCAAGTAGGGATCTGCTCCCTCCCTGACCTCCCTCTTTTCCTGCCCTTTCGCTGCTCTCTGACCTCTGACCCTGGGGCCTCCCTGGAAGGCTGAGTTACTTCTCCCCCTACCCAGATTTGGGGTAGACCTGGATAAAAAGGGACAGAACGAAGGGGCTGTGTACCGGGGCACAGGGCAGGGAGCTGGGGAAATCCGTGTTTCTCAGCTGATGGGAGGGCCGGGCCAGCGCTGGCCGCCACTCTGATAGCCACAGTGGAATTGACCCTTCGCAAGAGGCTGCTGGCGTGTGAGCGCCGGCGGTGGGGGGGGGGAGGGAAGAGGAACTAACATGGTCCCCAGAGCCCCCTCTGTGTGGGTGCTAAGTGCATTAGAGGAAATTCCTTAGAGGGAAGCTCTGCAGGGGCCCAGGAGCCTTCTGCTCTGGGTCTGAGCCTCTAGGGACCTCAGGGAATCCCCCATCAACCCCTGTTCTGGGTAGGCCCACGCGCGGCCGGCCCAGAGGTTCTCCTCAGGCACTTCCCAAGTCCAGACACTTGAGCCGTCCAACCTCTAGGTGGTTATGGACCCTCTGAAGTGGCATCTAGTCCATCCTCCCGTCCCTGGGCACCTTCATGGAGGTGGGTCTCCTTGCAGAGCCAATGGCTCCTAATGGCCCATGAAGACAGGGTGGGACGTGGCGGGGAGGGCCAGGAGTGGGGGGGGTGTTCCCCGTATTGTTGGGGGAGAGCCCCTGGACACTCTCTCCCAGCCCAGGGAAGCAGGCACACAGGCCTGTGCCTGACTGTGGGGAAGGCTTGGAGCCTGGCTGAGCCCCAGTCTCAGGAGGGAGGGAAGAGGGTAGTGAGGGGGTGGGATGGCTCTTCCGCCCGGTAGATTAGGGACTCTGAGACAGGAGAGGGCCTGTCACCAGGCCCATAAATAAAGCAGCTGAGTCTCTCCCTCCATCTGTGTTTATCTGTCTGGCCTCGGGTTTCCGGGAGAGGAGATGTCTCAGCACCCCCGGCATCAAACGCCAGGCGCTGGAGGGGAGGAGGGGCAGCCTCCCTCCCTTCACCTTGCTCTCACCCTCTAGTTCTTTCTCAAATCCCTTCCTCTTGGCCCCCTTCTCTGTAGCCTGGACACTGAGACCAGGAGCCCCTCTGAGACCAGGCAGGCGGTGGGGGGCAGAGGGTGGTCAGAGGGGTCTCTGCTAGGCAGTTCTGCCCTCCCTCCCCATTGGTGCTCACCCTCTCTGGACTGTGGAGAAGGTTACCTAGGGCCCCCAGGGAGGTGAGGGGTAGGAATCCCCAGGGCGCGGGGGGGAGGAGGGGGCTGAGTGTGCGAACCCCTAGTCTGTGAGGGGCAGCATCAGAAGAGGGAGGCAGGCCTGTTTCTTAGTGATGAGGGGAGACCCTGCATCTCTGCTCCTACCCCAGCTGACTCTCCTCTCAGCACCCTCCTCCCCTCCCTGCCTCCCTCTGTGAGAGCTCCAGGCTGTTCTTACAACCTGGAACATGCCGCCAGGGCTCTTCCAGTGTGGGCCCCCAGACCACCTGCATCAACGTCCCTGGGAAAGAGAAGGGGAAATGCTTGTCTAACTGCACGTTCCTGGGTCCCATAGATTTTTATTTATTTATTTGACACACACACACACAGAGAGAGAGAGAGAGAACAAGCAGGGGGAGCTGCAGGCAGAGGCAGAGGGAGAAGCAGCCTCCCCGCTGAGCGGAGACCCCCCCCCAACGATGCGGGGCTCCATCCCAGGACTCTGCGATCATGACCTGAGCCAAAGGCAGACGCTTAACCGACTGAGCCACCCAGGCGCCCCGGGACCCTTCATTTTAATGAGCATCCCAGGTGATGCTGGTTCAGTCCAAGCTTGAGAACTGCCCCCTCATGTTCTCTGAGGGCAGGCTCTCTTGTTCTCCACCACATCCCCAGCACCCAGCTTGGGGCCCGGAACATAGTAAGTGTTCAATAAACATCCACCGATTGAATGCATTTCTAGATGGTGACTACCCCCTCCTTTCACGCCCCGACAACCCCAAATCTCCCTGGAGGAGTGGGGGAGGGGCCCCAAGTTCCTGCTCTCCGAGGAGTGGTAATGCCAGAATATGTCAGCCAGACACCCCCCCCCCCGCCGGCCCCGGGTCACAGGTCTTTAACCCAACACATCTGTATATATCACTGGCATGCCCAGACATACTCTAGTCACAGGGATTCTAGGCCCGTGGGAGCTCTCACTAGGGCAGCTGAGGCCTCTCAGCTCTCCTCAGAGAACACAGGAGCCACAGCCTCCCTCACGCATCCTCCGGGAACAAGAAGTGGCAGGAGTCTGGGAAGGGGAATCTCATAGAGAAGGAAAAGTACCGAAACTGTAAAAGGAGAGCCACAGCTAAATGGGGTCTGGGGGCAGAGGAGAGCACACCTGTTGCCCAACTCAGGCTGGCGGCTCCTGGAATTTTCCAAAGGACTAGGCATCCCAGCCAGGAATGCCCGAAGAAGTCACTTCTCCTCTCTAAGCCTCAGTTTCCCTGAGCGTCAAATGACCATCTCTGGAAAGAAAGGCGAGGTTCTTCCAGATGAGGAGTCCCCTACCCTGGGGCAGGGCCACTCCATGTTGCTGCCTCTTTGCAGCCGGCTTGCATTGCATTTACATTCATTTGCTTGGACCGGACCAAAAAAAGTGTGGTCTGCAGCTGACTATAAAGCGGTAGGGTTCCAGGGTGTGGAGGCTCCCTGAGGTGGTGACGGAGATGTGGAGGAGGGAAGCACCGGAGGCCGCCCACAGCTAGCACGGGCCCCTCAGGCTGACTCTGATAGGCTTTCCAGCTCCAGAGTGGAGAGGGCAGTCTGGGACTTGAGGAGCCCAGCATTGCAGACGCCAGGACGTTTGGGAGGGGAGAGAGCAAGGGACCCAGGCATTCTGCGGGGTAGTGAGGCGGCCCCAAGGGTGAAGGGCAGCTGAGCAGGGCTCTCGGGCCTCCCAGGGAGCCTGGAGCCAGCCCCAGGAATGCACCAGTACGGGCAGATGGCAAATACTTGCCCTGAGGGACAGGGAGGCTGGAGGCTGAGGGAGGAGGAGGAGGAAGGGGACTAGGCCGAGCGCTGGAGCAGTTTCCTGAGCAAGGAAGAGGCCGACTCACTCCTGGGCAGGAGAGGGTGATGGCGAAAGCGGCCGCCCTGGCTGTTGCTTGGGCTCGAAGGGGAAGCTGAGAAATAAGAAATCGGCCAGTGGAGACCTGGGAAAGGCAGGCTGTCTGGGCCCCTCCCCACTGTCAAATGGCTCCTGCCAAATCCAGGCTGGAGGAGATAGAGGAGGCCGAGTCCTACACCCTAGGGAAACGTCCTAATCTGATGGCAGAGACACAGTCCCACCCTGATGGGGGCTCTCTGTCCCAATGACACAACCCAAGTCCATGGGAAATCCTTAATCTCGTGGAGGAGACGCAACCCTTGCCTCCATCCTGGGGTCGGGTGGTGGGGGACACAATGGGACACTATACATATTTTCAAAATTACTTAGAAGCTCTTTCAGCAACATAGCAGCAAGGCAAACATAAGGGACAGTGTGAATGCTGGGCCTTTCACAGACGGAGGGGACCCCAACATAAAGGAGCAATTAGTTTAGCAGAATTAATCAGAGGAAGCTCCCTCAAGTGGATTTGGAGAGAAATTTTGAAGATGGAGAAAGACAGGGGTTCGGGGTTCATCCTTGGTTGGCCTGGGGCAGCGAGGGTAGAGCTGGTGAGGACCAAGAAGGGGACAGTTGGCTCAGGGGCCTCTGGGCAGCAACCCTGGAGGGCCGCGTTGCAAGAAGAGGACTCCACGTCTGGAAAAGCCTTTTTTTTCCCTCCAGAGATGGTCATTTGACATTCAGGGAAACT
Source organism: Callorhinus ursinus (assembly GCF_003265705.2). NCBI lineage: Eukaryota > Metazoa > Chordata > Mammalia > Carnivora > Otariidae > Callorhinus > Callorhinus ursinus. The sequence goes on from NW_027397114.1 coordinate 7,124,814, forward strand.
GAGGCTTAGAGAAGAGAAGTGACAGGATGGAGGTGACCCAGCAAGTTAGGGGCAGAGCTGAGACCAGAGAGCAGATTTTAGGGCTCCTAGTCCTGCTCCCCTTTTCCTCCCCCAGCTGGCATGCTGATAACCTAGGGCCGTTGTCAGAAGGTTCCAGAAGCCCTGTCGTCCTCCAGGTGTTTTGTTAGAACAGGGGAAAGTACCTGAATCTCTTAAGGCCTCTTTTTCTCCATCTGTACTTTGGGCTCTCTCATCAAGGAGGGGGAAGTCCTTGGCAGGAAGGTTCCTCATGATTCCAAGGTACTGGTTGGACTTGCTAACAGTTTTCCTGAAGCAAACATGGGTGGCTGGAGAAGGAGAGGGAGGCCAACAGAGGCTGGGGTACCCCCAGCTGATCGGCCATGCTCTGCTGCCACAGGGGCCCCATGGATCAGATGATTTTTGAGGGGGGGTGGGAAGAGGACCAATTTGCCTTGGATTTGCATATCAATTGCGTGAATTCCAGGCCTGGCCACGTGCTCTGGAATCTCCCTGGCTCCCGCTCTGTCCTCTGTGGTTTCCCCACCTGCCTGAGAGCCTTCTGGTTGCCAGTTGTGTGGCCACAGCTGGGGAAGGGGGAGGGGGGGTTCAGATGTTGGCCACTGGCTTTCCCCCCCTCCCCCGGAACCGACAAAGCGCCTTCCACGCTCCAGCGGGCGCCCCTGGCCCTCCTGGCCTCTCTCCCGTCGGGGTGCCCAGGAGGCCTCCCCTGAGGCCTTGGGGGAGGCTCCCGGCTGGCTGAGGGATGGCTCTAATCATGCCCAGGGCCTCCTACCGCTCTGCCTTCCGAAACGTGGGCCCCCTCTGAGGGTGACCCAGCGGGAGTCCCTCGGGCCCTCCCCTGCTCACAGGGGGCTGGTGAGAGCGGCCCCGGCCCCCCCCCCCCCCCCCCCCCGCAGCGCCCTCAGCGGAGGCCGGGTGCTCAGCGGCAGTGGGCCGGCAAAGGGCTGTCCCCTCCCACTGGAGCCAAATAATTGCCTCCTGCTTTGTTGTGTGGTGTCTGGGGCCCGGGGCCTCTCATTTGTGGGGACGTGCTGTGGCGAGAGCCTCCCTGCGTAATTACCCTCCTCCCCATCGCCGCCGCCGCCGCCACTGAGCCTCCTGCGTCCGCTGGGCCTTACTCACCCCGCCGGCCTGCAGCTCCCCCCACGGGCCCAGACGCGGGGAACTCCCCTCCCGGGTCCCAAACTGTCCCCTTCCGGCAAGCCGCCGCTCGGCCTCCCCCTACGGCCCCTCGGGGCGGGGTGGGCGGGAGCTGAGCCGGCGGGGGTCTGTCTCCCGGACGGGGACCTGAAAGAATCTTTCTGGTCTGAATCCACCCCCCACCCCCGTCCTCAGCCCGGGAACCAGACCCAGGATTGGGCTCCGGGCACGCGCCTCGCGTTGCGCAACATCTGGACAGGCGTTGCACCTGTCGGGACTTGCTCCCAGTTAGGGCTGGAGCTACCTGCGACCCTGATACCTGGGAGAAAACACTCCACTCTAGCTTCTTTTTTTCCTACTTCTCGATCACCTGTTTACCTATTTGTTGTAAAGGAAACGGAGAAGAGAGAACGAGCCGGGGAGCTAGCACGGGAGCCTGAGACCCACCCGCGCACCAAGGAAGAAACAGAGAGACACTCCCCAAGATAAAGGGGGGACACTCCAGCAAAGAAGCAGAGACCCGGGCCACAGAGAAGCCTGCGCAGCGAGCCAGAGGTGCACAGAGACGAAAGGATGGAGAAATGGAGAGGTTTCCGTTTCTCTTAAATGGAGACGAAAAAAGAAATAGAATGGACAAATATAGCAAACCTCTCGTTTCTTGTTATATTTTATCAAATCTTAGGTAACTCTTGGCGAATAGACCACTGAAGTTGCATAAGGGCTGGACTTGGAGGGGAGGTGGGAGGACAGTAGGAAGCAGCGTGATGAGCCAGGACAAAGTTTGAAGAGAGTCACATATCACAAAGGTTTGTACACAGTAGGAGCTCGATCATAATTGATGGCAGAGGACCCCTCTCTTCTGAAGCCAGGCCAATTCAAAATTTAAAGGGCAGCAGTGGGGGGTGGGGTGGGTGGGAGGTGGCCTGGCTGGCTCAGTTGGAAGAGCATGCAACTCTTGATCTCCCAGTCTTGACCTCAAGCCCCACGTTGGTGGAGATTACTTAAATAAATAAATAAATAAAGTTTTAAAAAAATAAATAAGTGGCAGCAAGAGGGATGTAGGATGGACTTCTGGCGGAGGGACTTTCTGAGCATAAGAACCATTCATCAAACAATAAATGTTTTTTAGAGCTCCTACTATGTGCCAGACACTGTTCTGGGTGCTTCTGATACAATTAGTGAGCAAAACGAACACAGATCCTTGGGGATAGTTGAGGTTATGGACTCTGCCTGCCGGCAGGAAGGTCACAACAGCACAAATCCCTCTTCTCAACATGTTGTAGGGGAGCTACTTAGAGAAGATGAATTCTGGGAGGGCTGGGATCTGCCAGAAAATGCGAGAGAAGGTGAGCTCTAGGCTCGATCATGGAGCCAGGCAAACCAGTGGAGACCAGGTCACCAGTGGAACACCCACCGAGTTCAGAACAGGAAAAGGGTGGGCACCTCCTGAGGTCACATAACACAGGCAGAGTTGCAGTTTCTGGTATGGCTGTGGGTTCTGGAGTACCAGCTAGGAAACCCAGACATTTAGGATCCCTTCCAGCAGGAGATGTGATGTCAGGAGCAAGCACCTTCACTGTATTCATGCTTGGTTGAGGGGTTCATTGCAGTGGAATGCCAGCAAGCCTAGGACGCTGTAAGGAGAACTCATCTCTAGGCAGGTCAGTATTCAAAGCAACCTTCATCTTTCTCCTGGTTCTGTTCTCACTCTCTCCAAGGATTTCTTAACGTCCTTGTTATCAGGAAGCTGTCCCTGAAGGTCCAGCTCAAAGCCCTCTCCCTCAGTGGCAGTGAGGAATGCAATGCTTCCTGCCCTTTTCCAGGGTTAGAAGGACAAAGAAGCAAGGATGTCATTTGATGAGGTGGGGACCAAAGCCTCCTTCACAAACACCTCTCCACCTCTCCCCAGCTGCTTCTTTTAGGCCCTGAAGCAGAGGAGGGAGATGAAAGGAACAGAGCTGACCATGGGTGTGTGTCTGGGGTGGGGGGGGAGGGTGGGACCCGACTGGGAATGGATTTCAGGAGCAGATAGAGGGGGTGGGGCAGAAGCGAGCAGGGATCCTGGCAAATCTCATTGGCTCCCTTGGCATCAAAGCATCCATTGGCTTTCAGCAAAGACTGATTAGTGTGTTTGCATGAGTGTTGGGGAGGGGTGATAGGGAAAGGGGTGCAGGATCCTATACCAATATGTCGACTCTGCACAGCTCCACATCCCCCCCCCCAACTTCTTACCCACACACACATCATCAAGAAATTCTCCAGGAATCCGGCCTCACCAGGTTTTCATTCTGGAGTGACCCCTGTGATCTTCCAGCTGAAGAAGGAGACAGCTGTGAGAGCCCCTTCAAGGAATCATAAAACAAAGTTTTGGTTTGATGTGTAAAAAAAAAATGTAACGTGAACATTTATTGAACTATGACATGCAAATAGAAAATTGTCATAAGTATATGATCTCAGTAAATTATAAGTAAAATGTGGGATAAACTTTCACCAAATGAACACACCTGGGTGACCAGCGCTCAGCTCAAGGATCAGAACATTACCACTGCCCCAAAGCCCTTACTGCGCCCCCTTCTGAACTAAACCCCCCCAAAGGGTAATGGAATCGCTGACTTCAAAGAACATAGTTTTGTTTTGTTTTGTTTTGTTTTGTTTTTTTGCCTATTTTTGACCTTCATATGAATGGAGACATGTACTGTGCACCCTTGTGTCTGGCCTCTTTCACTCCACATGGTTGTGAGATTCAGCCTTTGCTTGAGTTTGAACACATCTGTGAGGAGAGAAATGGGATGTATCAGAGACTGGCCCCTGCAGGTCTCAAACTTAGGCTCCCTTGAGATCCTCTGTCCTCGAACCTTTCTGAATTTGGTGTCAGCACCCCCACTTTGCCAGTCCTCTAGAGTCCCAGGTCCCAAACAGGATGAACATTCTGGGAGACCTTGTCCTCCTATCCAAGCTGGGATCTGGGAACTGTTGGTCCCAGACCACACCCCTCCAAAGGGACTCCAGAGGAAGTCCCCGACCTGGGCGGGGTTAATTAGATGGCGCTTTGAGATCTCAGGATGAAAGGACTGCCTAGAGCCATTGTCCTTGGCCTCCTGTCCAGCTTGGCGGGGGAGGGGAGGGAGGACCCTGTGCCCTCAGGCCCCAGAGATGGGGCAACAGCCTATGGGATTGGCATTGCCAGGCTCTGAAGGATTCTCTGTTCTGAGACGCTCCTGCCCAAAGAGGGTGCTCAGGGCTGAGATATTGGGGAGTGGGGAGTCCAGGGCCCACACCCCTGGGGTCCGCCTCTCCGCCTCCCGGGCAGCACCCAGACAGCCCGGCTCTGATGCCGTGTGTGGTTTCAGGATAAGCTGCCGATGCCACCCAGAGCGCCCTGCTGACAGACAAGGATCTCACCCGCTTTCAAAGACGCCCTTTCATCTGCCAGGGCTAATTACACCTGCAGAGCAGAGGAGAGGGCACTGGAGCCAGCCCCCTCCCTCTTCCCCCATCCCAGCTCCCAAGCCCCCTGCCTCAGGAACCCTTCTCCTCCCTCCCTTCTGCCTGTTCTAAAGCTCTGGCAGCAGCCTCGGCACCTGCCAATTAGGGCTCCTCTAGGGACAAGTGGCCCTGTCTTCTGGGAGGGTGGGTGCCTGAGAGCAGAGGCTGGGAGGTAGGCCTGTGTGTGCACCTGAGGGGTGGGAGTCGGAGGGTCTGGGTAGCATTAGGAGGGTTGCTGAGAGGCATCAGGGAGTAGGTGAGGGCCTTGTGGGTGCGAAAGTTCAAATCTATGAGGGAGCGGGTTTAATGGTGGCCCTGAGCACGTGGGCTCTGATTCAGGCAGCTCTGGGTTGGAATCCGTGTTGCACTACTTTATTAGCTGCATGACTTCGCGTCTCACGGATTTAAGCCTCAGTTTTCTCTCCTGTAAAACGGGGATATGCATGCCTACCTCACGGGGTGGTTGTGAAGAATAGATAAGACAATGCACATAAACCACTTGGTCTCTAGCAAGGCTTTTGAGTGTGGGAAAGTTGTCACTTTGTGAGGGAAGGCTTTTTGGACCCCCAAGACTTAGTTGGTCTCCCGAGTTCTCTATGCTTATGCCTCTTCCAGCACTTGATACTCTGCTTTGCAGTGATCTGTTTAATTATTTTTTTTAAAGATTTTATTTATTTATTTGACAGAGAGAGACACAGCGAGAGAGGGAACACAAGCAGGGGGAGTGGGAGAGGGAGAAGCAGGCTCCCCGCCGAGCAGGGAGCCCCACGCGGGGCTCGATCCCAGGACCCTGGGATCATGACCTGAGTCGAAGGCAGACGCTTAATGACTGAGCCACCCAGGTGCCCCTAAATAAAATCTTTTTTTTTCAGCTCTTTTTTTTTTTTAAAAGATTTTATTTATTTATTTGAGAGAGAGAATGAGATAGAGAGCATGAGAGGGGGGAGGGTCAGAGGGAGAAGCAGACTGCCGGCTGAGCCGGGAGCCCGATGTGGGACTCGATCCTGGGACTCCAGGATCATGACCTGAGCCAAAGGCAGTCGCTTAACCAACTGAACCACCCAGGCACCCCTAAATAAAATCTTTTAAAAAATAAATAAATCTTTAAAAAAAATTAGTTCCAGTCTCCCTTCACCATGCGAGCAAATCCGCTGAAGCGCCATGTTGTGTGTGTCTTCAGCCCCGTGCCTGGAACGTAGCAGGTGCTCAGTACACGGGCTGCAGTGTGGGAGTAGAGAAGTGTGATAGAAACACATGAGCGAAGGGCTCCTCTGGATTGGGGGAAGGCCTTATGTCAGCATGAGAGTGTGTGTGACCACTGTGTGTCCCAGCAACACAGTGAGGGGGGTATGGGCCGGTGCATGAGCGTGTGCACCAGCGTGTGCACTAGCGGTTGCCACGGGTGTGTGAGTGGAGTGATTCTGCAGCACCTGTCTGCACTGGGGTCTGAATGAGCCTCTCAGTGAGGGATGACCTAGGAGGGCATGTGGGTGAGTGAGGTGTGCGTGCACGTGCGTGCGCGTGTGTGTATGTGTGTGCGTGACGGCAGGGGATCCACCTGTGTGATTCCGTGCGGAACTCTGTGCAAGGAGCCATATCCACCCACGTCTGCAGGTGTGAGGGGCTGAGGGGAGGAACGTGCGGCTGTGGCTGTACCTGAGGGTCTGATTAGGGCTTCCAGTGGGGCTGAGCTCTTTAGAAGCAGACGAGGTCCCCACTCGGAGGGTTTCTCCCCTGCCAGGCCCCCGGCATCAAGGCTGGGAGAGAAAAGGGGTAAGAGCCCATCCCTTCCCCACAGTGGGGTGAATGGGAGGCAGCCACCACCCTAACATCACAGTCCTCCACACCTCTCCTGGTCCAAGGGGCCAGCTGAGCTGCTGGTGATGGGTTTCTTTGGGAAGCCCAGGAAGCTGGGTGGGTCTGGGGAGCCAGGGTGGGAGAGTTAAAGCTCCCTGACTGGCGAGATGGGCAAGTGGCCATCTGCCCTTGCACAGGACGCATGATTGCATACTTCCCGTGTTGTCAGTGGGGTTCTGCACTCAGGCTCTAGGTGGTCCTATTACCCAAAACCAAGGAAGTTCTTCTCAGTGTGTAACCCAAATCCTCCATATTCCAGGCCAACCTGGGCCCTGCCCTCCCGTCGTCAGAATCCTTACCTAGACAGGAACCTTTGATCATGGGTATTCTGATCCTCAGGCCAAGGGGCCCAGCCATCACGCTTGCCCCCCTGCTTTTCCTTCCATCTAAGCCTTGTCATTTCTCTTCACCTTCCTGCATCCCCTCCTCTGACCCTGTCCATCTCAGGGAAGGTCATTCCCCAAACTCATCCTGACAGCAGGTCCTTCTGGGAGTCTGACCGACTTCCCTGATGTTCTCAGGTCCTGTTAAGGGGCTGGGTGCAGGGGGACCCCACTGGCACAGCACAGTGAGATGGGGTCTGACGGCTGGCTGAGGTCACCGGCGCTGATGTACGTCAGCAGTGGGTGTGGATGTCCCAGCTGGTCGCTCAACCTCCCTTTCGTCCTTTGTTCCTGCCAGCCTGGCCCATTCCCACCGCGGATTCTCGGATTCCCAGCGTGGCGTGTCCGATGAGCCAGAGTCTTCGCCCTGACACGATTCTCTCCCAGCCCTGCCCTCTGCTCACCTCCTCCCTGTCTCTCTCCCCGCCAAGGGGAAACCACCGGGGAGGGGGGTGGGGGGGGGGAGGATTGCTTGTGGTCTCCCTCCTGCCCCTCTCCTTGCCAAGCCCCCACCGGCCACAAGGGGAATTGTGGTTGGACCCAAGGAGGACCTTCTAGGGGTGTTACCGAGTGGAGAACTTGGGCAGGTGGTAGGCCCCACTTTCCCTGGGAGCAACGGAGTGCTGGCCAGCTGGTTGGGAGGGAAAGGAACAGTGTGCCCCCGGGGGGCAGAGAGGTGGGCCGGGTGACTTCTCCCGTCTCCCTTCTGCCCTCGGACGCCATCCCCAACGCTTTGCTCCCCACAGATGTCTGGCTGCTCCAGTCTGGCAGCCAGTCCCAAACATTTCTCCATCCACCCTGGCTTAAAACTCGGTTTCCACATCACTGGAAATGGCTGCCGCTGTTGGACCCTCCCCAGGTGCCTGCCTGTCCTGGCTCCCAGTCCCTTCCCGGGCACCAAGATGCCTCCCCAACCTGAGCCCATCTTCCTCCTCATCTCCAAGAGTTCTGCAGCTTGGATTTTCTACTCCAAACACCTCCTCACATCTTCCTTCTGTCCGTCTCCGGGAAGCCCTCACTGGGCCTTGCTTCTTCCTTCGCGCCTTGGCCTAGGTCCCCGGTCCTGATGCCCCCTGCCCCTTTCAGCCAGAGTCTGCCAGGGTCTCTCCTGGCATGTGTGGTGGCTCTTGCTGAGGTAAGCCAGCAGTTCTCACGGGATGGGGTTTGGATCTCACCCCACCCCAATTAGAAACACCCCAGAAAATTCCATGGCAGTGCGGCTTGAAGAGGTGAGGGAGGGGATGAAGGCGATTATCAGGGGCGGTGCTGCGGAAGGACTGGCAAGCAGAAATAAGAAGTGTGTCTCCCCTGAGCTCAGGCCCAGGGTGCAGGGCAGTGAAGAGAAAGGGTTATGAAAGCGTAGTGGGGAGGGGTGGAGCGGGAAGAGAGAAAGTCCGACAAGCTCCTCTGGTGGGTCTGCCCAGAGGTTCCCTGGAAGAGTTTACCAAAGCAAGGACTTTCTGTGGGAGCCCATCATGGAGGGAGGAGGAAACCTGCTCCATCCACCCGTCCCCTCTTTCTACTTGCCTAGCAGTAGGATTCGGATGCCGCGGACTGACTGGAGCAATCCAGAGTCATCAAAAGTGCTAACAAGGGGCGCCTGGGTGGCTCAGTTGGTTAAGCGACTGCCTTCGGCTCAGGTCATGATCCTGGAGTCCCGGGATCGAGTCCCGCATCGGGCTCCCTGCTCAGCGGGGAGTCTGCTTCTCCCTCTGACCCTCTTCCCTCTCGTGCTCTCTATCTCTCATTCTCTCTCTCTCAAATAAATAAATAAAATCTTAAAAAAAAAAAGTGGGGGGGGGCCTGGGTGGCTCAGTCGTTAAACGTCTGCCTTCGGCTCAGGCCATGATCCCAGGGTCCTGGGATCGAGCCCCGCATCGGACTCCCTGCTCGGCGGGAAGCCTGCTTCTCCCTCTCCCAATCCCCCTGCTTGTGTTCCCTCTCTCGCTGTGTCTCTCTCTGTCAAATAAATAAAATCTTAAAAAAATAAAATTAAAAAATTTAAAAAAGTGCTAACAAAAGTCCCCAGGCAGCCTCCATCCAATCTTGGCCTGGAAGAGAACCCACTGGATTCTAATCCTGGATCTGCCATTAATTAATTTGCTGAGTGATCTCTGGCAAGTTCCTCAGCTTCTCTGGGCTTCCCTTTCCTGTCCCCCCACCCCACCCCAGGAACAGGTGCCTGAGGGAGGAGGTGGAGCCTCCTCCAGGCTGGCTCTGAGCCAGGAGCATGGATGAGATGACCTCCTGGGTCCCTTTCAGCGCTGGGGGTTAGAGCCAGTGGGATGGTCCTGGGCCCTTTCCCTGGTCAGTGGAGGAGGTTGATGAGGGGGATACAGGGCTATTTCATTCCTGATGGGAACATTAATCTCTCCACACCTTCTTCCTACCACCGCCCCCTTCCCCCCCCCCCAGAGCCTCCCACTGAATCCCCTCCTGTGCTCTGGGCCCCCTCCCCTGACGCTCCTCATCTTCCTGCCCACCTGGGGCCTTGCATGGGAGTAAGAGCAAACCCTGGGGAGAGAGACTAGCCCAGTGCTCCTGATGAGCAATAATTTGTTTTATGACAGAAAAGGAAATTGTCTTCAGTTTCACAAGAGCGAAACGAATTCGTTTGAAGTAGTTTGCCCTGCGGCAGGCAGGAGAAGGTTTCTCTCCGAGCTTGCCTTCACTCTCCTCTCCCCCTCTCTCCCTCTTCCCTTCTAATTACTGCAGCTTCCAAGCTGTTGGCATGAGTCGATGCCAGGCTGTCAGATGCCAACTGCCCCAGGATCTCACCTCTTGGGTGTGGATGGGGGGGATGGAGCCGCAGGAACAAGGTGGGGTGGCTCTCGGTTCAGCCTCTGCCGTGCCCGAAGCCTCGCTTGGCACCATCACCGAGGGCGGAGGAGGGCTGGGGCAGAGGGCGGCTCGCCAGGACCCAGGAGAGCAGTCAGCTCCCAGGCCTTGGGCGACCTCCAGGGAGCACCTCGATTCCCCAGGGAGGGGCCTGGAGGGCTTTCCTGCACGCTCAGCCCCTGGTGCCCCACCAGCCCGCCTTCCTCTTCCTCTGATTGCAGTCTAGAAGCAGAAGTCCTGGGTGGCATCCCAGCAAGAGAATGGACCATGGCTACCTCCTAGAGTCAAGACTCAAATATTCATGTGGGGGCAGCTAAGATGGGGAGAAGAGCATCTGTGGACCATTAATGTCCTCATTAAGAGTCCACTGGACTGAAAAATCCTGGGGTCCTACTAGACCCATTCAAAGCGTTCCTTCCTGCCTGCTTGCCCGCCTTCCACCTATCCATCCTGACTTCCATTCATCCACAAACCTCCAACGCCCTCAGAGAGTGCCAGGCACCATTCCAAGCCCTGGGAATGGAATGGACAGAAGCCCCTGCCTCCCCAGAGCTTCCATTTGAGTGAGGGGTGTGTTAGAGACACAGGGAAGGGACTGTGCCCAGCACGTGCCTGGAATAGAGTTGGCACTCACAGGTATTTGCTGAATGGGTGACTAAAGGCCCAGGGTGAATCAGAGGCGACACTACAACAGTTCAGCTGGGGAGGAGAAAATAGAATCACTGTTTAACCACTCCGCCACCATGCCCGGCCTCCCCGCTCCCTTCCTCCCCAGGGAGCCCTCCCACCAGGGTCCTGAGTGAGGGTGGGAAGGGGCAGCTGGCTGCTTCGTGGGGGGCAGGCAGACGCCGCGCTCCGGAGCTGCCAACCTGGCACCGTGGCTTGGCGCGGGGCACCCTCTGAAACAGCAAACTTCGTGTCTCTAATTCGGCACTTCCTGTTTGTCTTGATATTATCTCCTGTCCTTGAAGCCCACAGGCCCAATCGGAGATGGGGCAAAGGGCAGGAGCCTTGGGGACTCAGAGAGAGGGAGAGGCACAGCTTCTCCCCTGCAGGTTTCTAGGCTGTGCCCCCCGAGGGTGGCTGGCCAGAGGTCTGAGGTCTAACTAACGCTCCCGGGCATCAGTGAGGAGAGCCCACACTACAGGAACTTCCTGGATTCTGGGTTCTGGTTGTCATGGGTTCTTGGATCAGTGACACTCCTGCTCCTCCAGGACTTGGCTTTCTGAACGCTGCAGTAGAGGGAGAATTCGGGGTGGAAATCACCAAGCTGCACTACCCTCTCTTTCTCATTGCCAACATGGCTGGGAAGTTCTTCTTGATGTCTAACTTCAGGACCTTTCATCAGCCTTTGGGGAAGAGCTCTGATTTGGGGTGAACAGTCTCAGGTTCCTGAATCAATACTGTAGGCGCTTTACAGATAGATGAACCTTCATTCAGATTTCGAAGTCTCCCTGGAACCAGCTGTCTCCCATAAAAACAGACCCTCACCCTGAGTGTGTCCACTATGCTAAGCATCGGGATGGCTGTCCTGTGGGTGGTAGGATCAGGGCAAATTCCAGACAGGCCCCCACCCGGGCCAGAGGGGCAGCCTCTGCCACCCCCAGAGCTCCAGGTAATAACCCAGGGGCCACGCCAGGCTCGCCAGCACCTGAGCCACCGGCAGCAGATAATGATGGGGGAGCTGGGCAGGCAGAGCCAACCCCTCAATCAGGAAGCAAATTAAAAAGGGGAGGAATCTCCCAGACAGACCACAACAATGAGACCGGCCCCCTTTCCAGGGCACTGCCCGCCCTCCCCACTACCCGCCTGATTTCGCCTGCCAGGTCCTGATACCAAGCCCTCCCCTCTAACTTCCCTCTCATGGGATCCTGCTGGAGGTTCTCTGGGAGACCCTGGTTGCAGGTTGGTGGTCGTGCCCAGCTGGCCAGGACACGGGATGCAGGGCCTCTCAGTGCCTTGTTGCCAGCCTGATCTTGGATTCCTGAAAGGACACTGGGCACAGTGGTGGGGGGTGAAAGAGGAAGGGTCAAGGCACACTTTTCAGGCAGCATCTTCATGCCCACAAGGCAGACGATGGGTGGCTGTGACAAAGGGATTTGTAGAGAACCCACCAACCTCCTGCCTGGTAGCCCCTTATCCTCTGCAAAGGATACAAATGAATCCAGTGCAACATATATCTACTGTACACTCCATACTAGTCACTGTATGAGATGCTGGGGTGGGGGTACAAAGATGACCAGAGAATGACCAGAGAAAATTCCAGCTCCTGAGGGGCTCACGATCTGACACACACACAACTAATGCTATCACCCACCGGTGGTAAGCCCTCTGTGTTTTAGGACTCTGGGACACAGAAAAGGGTAACTTGGAGAACTGCAGAAGGCTTCATGGAGGAGGGGGACATATGAGTTGGGCTTCAAAGGATCAATAGGAGCTCCCAGGCAGAGAAATGAGGAAGAGCATTTCAGATAAGGAACAGGATGTGTCATAAAAATGTGTGGGCAGGGGCATCTGGATGACTCAGTTAAGCGACCAATTCTTGATTTCAGCTCAGGTCATGCTCTTGGGGTTAGGGTTAGGGGTGAGACTGAGCCCTGAGTCAGGCTCCGCACTCAGCGGGGAGTCTGCTTGAGCTTCTCTCTCTCCCTCTGCCCTTCCTCCCCCTCTAAAGTAAATAAATAAATCTCAACAACAAAAAAAAATGTGTGGGCAATAAGAATAAGGTAGAAGCCCCCTGTGGCAGGGACCCGGGGAGGGAGAGGGATGAAGCTGGAAGGTGGGCTGAGATCAGATGGGGAATGGGGCTTACCTTCCAGGCTGAAGGGTATGGACTTTCTCCTGTAGGTAATGGGAAGCTATTGAATGTTTTTGAGCTGAGGCATGACATAATCAGCCACCCTGGTGAGGATTTTAAGTGCCCACAGAGGGACAAAGAGGACTCTGCTGTTTCTTTCTTTCCTTTTTTTTTTTTTAAGATTTTATTTATTTATTTGACAGAGAGAGAGAGAGAGCACAAGTAGGCAGGCAGGCAGGCAGAGGCAGAGGGAGAAGCAGGCTCCCCGCCGAGCAGGGAGCCCGATGTGGGGCTCGATCCCAGGACCCTGGGATCATGACCTGAGCCGAAGGCAGACGCTTAACCGACTGAGCCACCCAGGTGCCCCGACTCTGCTGTTTCTGCCTCTGCTCTTCTCCATGGCTGCCGGCCCACCAGTGCTTTCTCCCAGCTCCCGCTCACTGTCCCTGCTCCCTTTGCTCCAAACCTCCAACTCATTGTTCCAAGCAAGCTGACACGGCAGAGCCCATCACCGTCCCTCAGCTCTCACCCAAGCTCTGCAGGTCCCAGACATCCTGCTGGGTCCCTCCACCTCCATCACACGAGCAGGGGCCAGGGTGGGGGAGGGCGGCAGGGGTGTGTGTGTGTGTGTGAATGTCCGGGAAGCTGGGCTCACTTCCTTCATGGACCTTTGGGTTTCAAGGCCTCTGTTGTGTCTTCCCAAACTGACCCAGGCTTCTGCCCTCACTGCTACCCTCCCCAACTGAGGAGCTTCTGGAAGCCTTGATTCCAGGGAAACAATTTTCTAAGTCACTCAGCCGTGGCTTATCCACCTTTCTCAGAGAAAGGTGCCTGGCGGAGTGCACGGCATTGAAGAGATTGCCCCCGCCCTCCAGGAACCTACTGACCGGTGGGAAAGATAAGAAAACAATTCCATGGAGGGCGCCTGGGTGGCTCAGATGGTTAAGTGTCTGCCTTCACCTCAGGTCATGATCCCAGCTTCCTGGGATCGAGTCCCGCATCGGGCTCCCTGCTCAGCAAGGAGCCTGCTTCTCCCTCTGCCTCTCTCTCTCTGTCTCTTCTGAATAAATAAATAAAATCTTAAAAAAAAAAAAAAGAAAACAATTCCATGGAAACGGGGCATGTGGCAATTAGTACTTGGGAAGTTCTGAGGTGCAAGCCAGTGATGTGCTAATAAGGGAAGAGCTCATTAGAGAAAGCAGGCTTTGAGCCAGAAGCTGGAAGGCTGATATGCTTTCCTGGGGCAGAGATAGGGCAGCAGGGGCGAGAAGAGTTGGAGCAAAATCAGGAAGGCTGGACATGTTTGGTGGCTGGACGTGCGGGGCTGGGCTGGAGGGCTTGTACAAGGACCAACGGAGGTGGAGATTGCAAAGGGGACAGAGGCCAAATAGGGGGGTCTTCCCAGGTGGCACTGGGGAGCCACTGGAGGTGTTTGAGCTGGAGAGGGCCAAGCCGGAGTGGCATTTCAGCATGATTCATCTGTTATTGGTTTAAAGGACAACATAGGTGGTTGGGCAAAAGTGGCAGAAACCCCATAGGAGACCTGAAAAATATTCCAGGGGAGAAGTAATTCCTGTCACCAAGTTGCCACTTCCCTAGAATTTTCACAGACCAGTTGCCCACTTGCAATTCCTTCCTTCCTTCATTCAGCACATATTTATTAAGCACTTACTAAGTACCAGGAGCCATTTTAGGCTCTTTCTTCATTCCCCCCTCTGTCTTGCTGACTTTCGGATGAGAAGACAAAGGTAAACTCTCACCCACGGCATCTGGGGGCCCTCAGCCCAGCCTCCTCGTCTCTACTCAAACTAATCCAGTAGCTTTGGTCTTTGGAGCAGGTATATGGGGAAAAAAATGAGAGCCACATGCAATGAGGGTTTGTGGGGTTGTGTGAGGTAAGAAAGTTTGAGTGGAGGAAGGTGAGCAGCTGGGGCAGCAGAAAGCTGTTGGAGAATGGGAAGAGCAAAGTTGGCCACGGAGTGTGGAGGAGATGGGGTGCCTGGAAGAAGGAGGCTGGTAAGGAGAAAGATGGAGGAGCAGAAGGAGGCAGGCCTCTGGGTGAGGATGGGGTCCGGGAGGGAGGGACAAACCCGAGAGCTGGAGGAGGAAGTATGGTCTTAGTTGCTAGAGGTGGGTGAGGGAGGAGGTGGGGGCTAGGAGGCGAGGGCAGAGGAAATGGGCCCAGGCACTGGAGACAAAAGTCTGGGAGTCTGAGCCTCTGAGGAGCCACCTGGAAGGTGCAGGCAGCGGCAACATCAAACTTGGGATCCAGGGTTGGCTCTGGGAACGACTGCAGTTGGGGGAGGGGGTGGCTCCAGGGGGAGCTGAGAGCAGGAGAGGGGCCTGGATGCGCCATTAACCCCCGCTGGTCTTCGGCCTCCTCCACCGCTCTACTCCTCCCCTTCCCTCCCAAGCGCAGACGCCACTCCAGAGCCCCGCCTCCAGCACAGAGCTCCAGGCCCCCGCTGTGCCCACCACTGGCAGTCCTACCTCATCTCTCCCTCCCACCCCTCATCGGTGGTGGGAAAGCACGTTGTTCGGTTGTTCTGGAGGTGCGAATAGAAGAGGAAAGGGGGTCCCCTGCCCAATGGGGTCTGGGTCGTGTTAATAGCTCCTCTCTCAGCAAACCAGTCAGGGTCTCCATACACCCTTTACTGATCCAAAGGCTGGGGGAAGGGGTGTGGGCCAGCAGGTCCAGGCCAAGGACTGAGTCTTTTTCTCTCCCCCCAACCCCCCCACCCCAAGATTCTCCCATCTTTTGGACTGGACCTGCTACCTAAGCATATGGAACCGATTGAAAGAATTTGTATGCTCACCTTATAATTTATGCAAATCAACTCTGTAATTAACTATAATTTGGAGGCATCCTTTGGTATTTGAGACATTTATCCATGAGGAAATGCCCTAGTGATAATGCTCCTGTATTAACATTATTTACTCCACCTGTGTGGTCTCCCCAACTTGTTCCCCCCCCCCAGTCACTCTGATTTTCTGGGCTGGAAGGTGGGGAGGGACAGGGAAGCCCCTCCCTGGAGCCTGCCACAGTCCTGATGCCTGGGTCCTCCGGGGGAAGTTGGGCTGGCCCTGTCCTCCCCACCTGGCCCAGGGCTGAAGGAAGGGGTGCAGCTCTGCCTCCCAAGTCCCCCGCCACCGCTCTACTCTTTCCCGCCTGATGGGTAGCTCTCTGCTGAGCTTTTTAGTGCTCTTCTGGGCTTCGGTGTTCTCATCTCTGAAATGGGGAGAGGAAGGACCTGTCAGGGCCTTTACAGGATAATTACTGAAAAGCTAATGAAGGGACTGGGAATCCCCAGTCTAGAGATTTCTGGGGGTGTAGGGGGAGGGACAAGAGTTCAGGATGAAGGCTCCCTGACTCACCCTGTGCTAGACTCCGTGGGGGGAGGTGGCACTCGAGGCCCGGGTCACTGGGTGGTGTGCAGGTGCAGAAGGGTATACGGCAGCGCCTGGCCTCAGCGCCAAGGGTGCTGGGCTATGGCTGAGCGTGAGATGTGACCCCTTGAAAAGTCTCCAGGCCACTCTCTGATGTGGGTCAGAGCTGCTAGCTTCAGAGAGCTCTGGGAAACTGGTCTTATTCTGTTTCATCTCCTTTCTCCTTCCTGGTCTGTTGTCCCCCTCTGCTCCAGGACATGCTCCTGTTAGCTGACAGGCCTAAACTCACAACCACCCTAAAATTAAGTTCATGTAAATAGTTGGGGATGTGGGGCCACCACCTAAGTTCCACTCCAGGCCCCATCTCCCTTTCCAGGCCGTATTCCCAGCATTTTCACTCTCCCGGAGTCCCAGGCTTCCTGACCTGTCTGTAAAAGTTCTTGGCTGAGCTCCGCCTCTGGTCTTAGGTGACCTCTTCTTGTCCAACCCAAGCTGCCCCGCCCCCATCTGAAGTCGGGGAGACGGTCTTGGTCTTCCCACTCCATTTCACAGTGAGAGATCCCAGATCCAAAAAGTGGATTGTTTTGGATCCTGGGGGTTCCAAGCTGGAAAGTAACTGAAAAGGGAATGAAGGAAAGGAGAAGAGAGGCCCCGGTGGAGGCAGGAGAGCCCCACTTGAACGGCCTTCTCTGATGGGGAGCCCTACAGGGAGGGGTCGATCGGCAGGGAGGGATCGATCGGCTAGAAGGGGGTGTGTGTCTCAAATCTTAAAAGTGGTACTTCTTTCTTTCGCACCAAATCCACGGAGAAAACCTCAGAAGGAGGGAGATGGAATGTGGAGAGTTCCAGCCATCCTGAGATCTCTCCACTGGATCCTGGGAGAACCACTTTGTCCCTCTCCCACTGCCATCCAACCTCGGGGGAGGGAAAGAGGGAAGGAAGTCGTGTTCCTCCATTCCCCACCCCCAGCTGCCTCTTCTAGCTGAAATCCTCCTTTCCCGGCAGACCTCAGAGACTCAGATCTCACCCCCTACCACTCCCCCAGGAGAGCCGGGGGCCACTGTTTCCTGGATTATCCTAAAAGCTTCCGAGAGGCCGTGAGGACTTGGCAACAGCCCTGCCCGCGACTCTCACCTCCCCCCTCTGGCTCTGGCTGTCGCCTCCTTTATAAAGCCTAGCTCTCCCATCACCCGCACTTGCCCCTCACTGCCGCTGCCAGCTCTGGGCTCCATGGACTGGTAAGAGGGGCCATTCCCTGTCCAGTTCAGGGGGCAAGAGGATCAAGTCTCCACTCTAGAGGGAACATTGAAAAGGGTTTGGAAGGCTTGATTCTCTCTGTATCTGGGAGGAAGAGATAAGAGGGAGATCCTGGGGGGCTCTATATGGAGAACCAAGGAGGATTCCTTTGGAGGTCTTTGGACTGGGCCAGGCTGAGATCTGGGGGAGAAGGGGAGTGGTCATTAATTGACGGCCAGGGGCTTCACTCTGAGAGAAAAGATGGGCAGATATTAATAGACGCACAGGGCACACACTGGCCACATGGAAGTTCATGCATGATAGAACACCTGCAGAAGTGGTAAAGGAGAAACCTCTGTGCATATCTCATGGGGAACTCCCTTTATGATGGAGGAGAGGGGACAGACACCCACCTCCAAGCCTCTGGTACACACAGGCATGATGGGTACACATATGAAAGTGTGAAACACACACACACACACACACACGCACACACACCCCAGCATACAGATGCACTATCCTCAGCTGGCTTCATCTTTTAGACTGAAAACAGATGTGGACACTAGTGATATTTGGATAATATTGAATTTGGATAATAGAATTAGTGTCCAGTGTAGTGCCCGGCCCTAGGTAAACCCTCAGTAAGTGTTGGCTGAATGAATACAGATGCACGAAAGAAAACCATTTTGGCCCCAGCTCTGGATTCTGTCCAGTTTCCTAGAACATGGGAGGGCAGTGTGGGAAGAGGGAAGGAAAAGAGGAATGTGTTGGTGTCCACGATCATTAGTTTGCAGGTTTCCAAGTGCAGCCTGAAGGTGGGGGTGGGAAGTGGAGAAGAAGAGTGAACAACCAGGAATTAGGAGACTGGGGTTCTGGGCCCTGCTCTGCTTCTAACTTTCCGATGACTTTGAGCTACTTGCCTCCCTGTTCTGGGGTTTGGTTTTCCTACCAGTAAAGTGAGGACTTGCACTAGACCATTTTTATAGGCAGACCAGCTTTGATATTTTCCTAGTGCAGTCTCCATAGAAGGACAACTGAGGTTTAGAAAGGGCCACAGATAGAGCTGTGACTTGTCCCAGCAATCCAAGATGGGACCAGTTTGTCCTATTAAAGGCAGGATCATGGATGGCTTTGATCTGGACATCACCTGAAGAATGCTATCCTCTTTACCTTCAGCATTTAGGGGAGCCGGACTCCCGGGGCCCAGCACTGCTGCCCTAGTGAGGCCAGATGGAGTGGCAGACAGAACAGGGCTTTGGAGCCTGACAGATCTGGACTTAGTTTCCTTCTCTGTCTCATTTAATAGCTCTGTAATCTTGAGCAGGTCATTGATCTTCTTTGATCCTTGGCAGAATTCCTCATCTGTACAATGGGAATAATGATAACAACTTTGCTGCATGCCCATGAGAATTCGAGATATATTTTTTTAAGATTTGTTTTAAAGATTTTATTTATTTATTTGACAGAGAGAGAGAGAGAGAGAGATAGAGAGAGCAGGAACACAAGCAGGGGGAGTGGGAGAGGGAGAAGTAGGCTTCCTGCCGAGCTGGCAGCCCGATGTGGGACTCGATCCCAGGACCCTGGGATCACGACCTGAGCCGAAGGCAGACGCTTAATGACTGAGCCACCCAGGCACGTTTAAGATTTTATTTGACAGAGAGAGACAGTAAGAGAGAGAACACAAGCAGGGGGAGTGGGAGAGGGAGAAGCAGGCTTCCTGCTGAGCAGGGAGCCCGATGTGGGGCTCGATCCCGGCACCCTGGGATCATGACCCAAGCCGAAGGCAGATGTCCAAAGACTGAGCCAGCCAGGCGCCCCCAAAACAGGTATCATTTTTAGAGATTTTATTTATTTATTTCAGACAGAGAGAGAGAGAGAGAGAGAGAGAGAGCACAAGCAGGGGGAGAGGCATAGGGAAAGGGAGAAGCAGGCTCCTGGCTGAGCAGAGAGCCTGATGCAGACTCGATCCCAGGACCCTGGGATCATGACCTGAGCCAAAGGCAGATGCCTAATGACTGAGCCACTCAGGTGCCCCTCAAGATATTTGTGTAGAGTGCCTGGAACATAGTAGATGCTCAGTAAATAAATGGTGGTCATGAGTAGGAGACTAACCTGCTCCAGGTGCAGAATGATTGCTGAGTATAAATGAGGTGTGAGAAGAGGGGTGGCGGGATTGGACACTTGTGGCAAAATCTATTTACCCCTTTGGGGAAATGAGGGAGAAAGACCAGAAATGGTCCAAGTCCTGGGCAAAATCTCAGTTTGTGTGGGAGATGAGGTGGGCAGCATTGCTCAATTTTGAGAAGACATAAGAATACTGGGCAGTGGTGATATTGGCAGTCGAGTCAACATCAGACCAGGGGCACTGTTTAGTAGGAAACCATCTGGCAAGTGGGAAATTGGAAAGGACTGGAATCAGAAGAAGGCAAGTAGAGGGGGACCTGGAAGAAAGACAGTACCCTGAGTCAGAGGCAGAATGCTAGGCACGACAGGAAAGCAGGATGGCTGAGTTTTCTGAGACAACTGTATTAGGAACCACAGGCAGATGGAGGGTCTTTGCTCCTGGGAACCCTAGGTGGCTGCCAGTCAGGGCGGGGTGGGGTTAAAGGGGGCCTAGGATGAAAGCAGGGTGGGAAGTCTACCATCCGGGGGCTGGACCCCTTTCCCTGTTGCTTTCCAGGGAAAGACAGAAGGAGCCAGGAAGATAAGATAATCTGGTGCCTAGGGGAAAAAATGGGAGGGGGGACTCAGATCCCTGCTTAGATCCCTTAAAAGCAGTAGCTTCAGGAATAGCCAGAGGCCAGTGGGCTGCAGGGAGGAAGGAGGCAGAGAATGCCTACGGGTCAAATCAGACTTAACACAGGGGCCTGAGTCACAGGCTCTATTCTGGACGTGGCTGTGAACAGAGATAAAACCATGTTGATAGAGAGCTGTCAGTGTGGCAGTGGCCACAAAGATCCAGAGCAGTGCTTGAGAACCTACATCGCCGGGGTCTGAGTGTTCGGAAGAAGGAAATGCCACTGATCAGAAAGTACAGTCCTGGACATTGCCACAGCTCCTCCAGGCTTCCCAAGTGCCTTTTACCCTGCAGGGCAACTGCTCTAACTGGTTTCTAACCCAGGGGGAAACTGAGGCTCAGGGCAACCTGACCCACCAGATCAGCTTAGCAAGTCCAGGGTCGGGGCGAGAATTTAGGTCCACCAACTTCCAGTCCAAAGATCTTGCGAATATACCCTAATCCAATAAACATTTGCTGGGAACCCCACTTATTTAATAATTATAACAACATCTTCCCTTTACTGTGAGCTTACCGGGGGACCCGGGGGCTAAGTATTTTAGGTACAGCAATTACTTTAAGCCCCGGGAATGTCTCCTAACTTGAACTCTGGTGGACCAGATGAAGAAATTGAGTCTTAGAAAAGAGGGAGATGAACCGACGAATCAGACATTGACTCTGGATATAAGACCGTGTGTGTTTGGTGGTGGTGGGGGGCGGGGGAACCATGCAGGCAAAGGCTGCTTTTCAAGGGGCTTGTGGATTCAGTTTAGTCGTTTTGTAGTGGCACTTAGAGTACGTCCCCAACGGAAATTCGAGCCGTGTAAAGCAATGGTGGTGGAAATCGCGGTGTAGAGGTGAGATTGAATCATCCTAAATTCTGGTCCTGCTGTGCGTGATAGACTGTCAAGACAAAAAACGAAATTTAAAAAGCCGATGGCAGAGCGCGTAGGGAAAGCCAAACAGCGCAAAGAAAAAAAAATATGGAAATCGATCAGAATTCCCTTGCAAGAAAGGAGTCACTTCGGGAGGTCGGCGAGGCGGGGAGGAGGCACCGATCCGGAAGGGAGCATCGGACTCCCCAGGCGCACAGGCCAGGCGGGCGAGGAGGAGGAGGAGCTCCTCTCGCCACGCGCGCTTGATATGTCCACCAACTGGGACCTGGAGAGAAGTTTTTCGGTGGGCGCCGTGAGCGCCCTGAAATTTTGCCAGAATGGTGCATTGTGTATGTGCATTTGTTTTCCTTAAAGGAATCCCAGATTCTTCCCCAAACTTAAGAACCTTGGGTTTAGACATTCAGGTGAGAATCGTGGCCAGTAGGTCGATCAATTCTTTCCAGAAGTGTCCCTTCCCAGGGCCATTCAGGCGCCTGCCCCGACTTTCAGAGCCGGGTGCGCAGGAGGGGGCAAAGGTGGAGGGCGTACGGAGGCTGAGCAGCTCCCGGACCCAGGGGGTAGCGTATTTGAGAGATGGACTTAGGACGCGCTGGGGTTGCTGCCCAAGGGCAGATGGGGACTGAGACCTGAGGGGGGCCTGGGAGACGAACAGGGGCAGGCAGGGGGAAACAGGGCAAGTGGAGGAGCAGGGGAGTGGGCAGAGGAGAAGAGGTCACCCGAAAAAGGCGAGTGACCGGAGAGGAAGAGGCAGAAAGCCGGGGCGAAAAGGCCGAGGGGAGGATGGTGGTGGCGGAGAGAAGCGGCGCGGGGGGAATGGTGAAAGAGGGCGGCAGCCCAAAGTTCTCACGGCCTAGGCCTGCGGTAGACCGGACACATCCTTGGTGCTCAGTCCTGTTTCCTTTTCCTCTCGGTACCGGGGGCAGCGCCGCGCGGCCGGGCGGGTGGGTCGAGCGCGGAGGAAGCAATCGGCGCCCAAGGGACGCTCCTAATCGCCCCGAGGACCCGCCCCCTTCTCCAGGGCCCCAGGGTCTGAGTCCCGCGTCCCCCGCCAGACCCAGCCGGCTCCCGGGCAGTTTTGCACCCGAGGGGCGGGTCTCGGAGCCTGGGAAACGCTCCGCCCCGGACCCCCGCCTGAGGAGCTGAGGGGCCGGGGGGGAGAGGGAGGGGAGGGAGGCGACCTAGTTAGCGAGCCCGCCCCCTCTCCGCCGGCCCGGCTGCGCGGGCCTCCCGTCCCGCCGAGCCCGCAAGGGTTAAAGGCGGCGGCAGGTGAGGTGGGCGGGGCCGCGGACTCGGGGGGAAAAAGGAGCGCAGGGCAGAGGATGAAGGCAGAGAGCGCGGGTGAGTCACGGGCGGAGCTGGCCTCGCTCGCTCACTCCCTCGCTCCCTCGCTCCCTCGCTCCCTCGCTCGCTCCTTGGCTCCCGCCCGCCCTCCGCCCTCCCGCCGGCCCTCCGCCCCTCCTCCGCCGCCCGCCGCCCGCTGCCGGGTCTGGTCGCGGCCCCCGCTCGTCTTCGGCTCCTGCCCCTCGCCCCTGGAGAGCCTGCCGGCGCGCAGGGCCCATGAGCGCCCGTCGGTAGCGTGCCAGCCTGCCGTGCCCGGAGCCCGAGCGCAGCCTCGAGGTAGGAGCCAGGGTCGGGGCGGCGAGGGGTGCGCGCTCCGGGGATCCTCTCGGAAAGACGCGCCCGGAACTCGCCGCAGCCTCCGGTGGCCTTGGGGGAGGTGGTCCTAAAGAATCCGAGGGGCTTAGAGTCCCGGCCGAGCGACAACTGGGCGGACGGGCGAGACGAGGGACCGAGGAGGCTGAAAACCGGGGAAACTGGAGCGACTGGGACAACCGGAGGACTGGAACCTTGAGGACTGGGAGTACGGAAGTCCTGACCACCTGAGCGCCGGTGATCGGGAGAGGGAGACGGCGGAAAGGGGTTAGAAGGGTGTCTCTACCCGGCTTCCTGCGTTGGGAGCGGGCAGCCGAGAGTGTGCGCCCGGCTGTCTCCCTTCCCGAAACCTTGCAGGCAGGCCATTGCATCCCCCTGGCTCTGCATCGGGAGAGGCCACTCTAGAGCCTGGGTCGTTGGCCTCCCCAACCCCTAGTCCCTGGGGCAGTTCCCAGACACTAAAAGCTATTAGGGTCCCAGGCCTCACTGCTCCCGCCCAGCCCCTTCTGGGCCGCCCCGCCTGGGCCTGAGGCTCCGTTCCTGCTGCTTCACCCTGTTCCTTTCTTGTGGTAAGGCAGCCGGAGCCTGAGTAGGCGCCCCAGTTCCCCTCTCCCCGCCCCCCCCAATCTACCAGGGCCAAAGGTGGTAGGGTCAGCCCTGCTGTGGGAAGTCCCTGACCTAAACCACTGCACCTCCTCCCCCACCATCAGAGAAGGCCAGGCACACAAACTCCGCACCCGAAGCACCAGGGCAGAGAAAGATAATGTGGTTAAGAACGGGGTGGATGTCTTTAGGTTGCTGACAGTTTAGGGAAAGGGTAACAGACAGGGAGTCCAGAGACCTGGTTCACAGAGGTACATACAGTACATATCGGTTGATTGAACAAGTAAATGAATGTTTGTTCAAGTCACTTCTCCAAATACTGCCTCAGTTTCCTCTTTTTTAACATAAGAGGGTTGGCCTGAAGCAGTGGTTCTCAACACTTGGCTGCATATGGGAACCATCCGCAGAACTCCTAAAAATGACCCGTGCCTAGAATGCACCCCCTTCTATAATCTCTTGGGGTAATTCGTAGTTTCTGTGATTCTGGTTTTTCTTGTTGCCCTTCGCTGTCCCCACTTTGACTCTGTATCCTTTAACGGAGTGACAATTTTACCTTCCTGAGCTGGTTAGTAAGCTCTTCTCTGGCTGGCCCCCTTCTCGGGGGAAGCTGACCCCCTCTCAGCTTCACATCTGAGTCTCCCCTAGATTGGAGGAGGGCATGGGTAGCAGCCAGACAGCCGGCTGGCGCCTGTGTGGGTCAGGACAGGAGAAGAGGCTTAACTTTCTCTGGGAACTGGCACTGTGGCTGCCCCCCAGGGAGGTGAAGTCCCTGCCTGAGGGGAAGGAGTGGGGGCCAGGCATGGGTTTGGTGGGGCCCTGGCAAGCCTGGCAGGCAGAGAGCTGAGGCGAATGGTACAGAACAGTGAAATGCTCTTCCTTACTGAACATGCCTCAGGGACGGAATGAGGTCTCTTTCTCCAATATCTCAGAACTTGCTTTGGGCTTTGGAAAGTCAAGTCACCTCAAGCTTTGAGTTCCAGAAACAGACCACCACCCTCTCCTCATGTGTGTCCTGGGTTAAACTAGGGAAGCAGAGATGGGTCTAGGCCCTCCATTGGGGTTGGTGGCCCAGTCTGCAGGGGGTAAATGCCACCGCTCTTTGCACTGGCCTGGGCACCCAGGGTGGGGATCGTTCTAGCACTGTACTGTAGGTGTATGTGACCCACCAGCCTGGGACCAGCCCAGCTCTCGGGATGAGCTGGGTCCCGTAGGAGGGATCAGCTAGGAGAAGGTCGACTTCCCCCCTTGGCTGAGACCCTCACACTCTCAACCCTTCCTAGCACTCCCAAATTCTGTTTATTGGTCTTTAGTCTCCACTCAGAGGTGTGTTCCTCTTTTGCACCAGCTGGCCAGCCGGAGAGGAGCACTTCGAGGGGATCTGGGTCAGGACTAAAAGTGAGTTGGTTACTTTACTCATTTCACCTCTTCTTTGCCTCCTTTAGGTCCCACCTGAGGTGCCCCTGACCATCCCTGATCCCCACCCCACCCCGGATCCCGGCAATGCTAACCGCTGTCTGCGGCTCTCTGGGCAGCCAGCACACGGACGCGCCTCACGCCTCCCCGCCGCGCCTCGACCTGCAGCCTCTCCAAACATACCAGGGCCACACGAGCCCGGAGGCCGGGGACTACCCCTCCCCGCTGCAGCCTGGAGAGCTGCAGAGCCTCCCGCTGGGCCCTGAGGTGGACTTCTCACAGGGCTATGAGCTGCCGGGGGCCTCCTCTCGGGTAACCTGCGAGGACCTGGAAAGCGACAGTCCCTTGGCCCCGGGACCCTTTTCCAAGCTCCTGCAGCCGGACATGTCACACCATTACGAATCGTGGTTCCGGCCAACTCACCCAGGCACTGAGGATGGCTCGTGGTGGGACCTTCATCCGGGCGCCAGCTGGATGGACCTCCCCCACACTCAGGGCGCGTTGACCTCACCCGGCCACCCCGGGGCGCTTCAGGCTGGCTTGGGGGGCTACGTCGGAGACCACCAGCTTTGTGCCCCGCCGCCCCACCCACACCCGCACCACCTCCTCCCGGCCGCGGGAGGGCAGCACCTCCTGGGGCCTCCCGACGGGGCTAAGGCCTTGGAAGCGGCCGCCCCGGAGTCCCAGGGGCTGGATTCCAGTCTGGACGGGGCAGCCCGGCCCAAAGGCTCCCGGCGGTCAGTGCCCCGCAGCTCTGGCCAGACCGTCTGCCGCTGCCCCAATTGCCTGGAGGCGGAGCGACTGGGGGCTCCGTGCGGGCCCGACGGGGGCAAGAAGAAGCATTTGCACAATTGCCACATCCCGGGCTGCGGGAAAGCCTACGCCAAGACGTCGCACCTGAAGGCGCACCTGCGCTGGCACAGCGGCGACCGCCCCTTCGTGTGCAACTGGCTCTTCTGCGGCAAGCGCTTCACGCGCTCCGACGAGCTGCAGCGCCACCTCCAGACCCACACGGGCACCAAGAAGTTCCCCTGTGCAGTCTGCAGCCGCGTCTTCATGCGCAGCGACCACCTGGCCAAACACATGAAAACCCACGAGGGCGCCAAAGAGGAGGCTGCCGGGGCGGCCCCAGGCGAGGGCAAGGCCGGCGGAGCGGTGGAGCCCCCCGGGGGCAAAGGCAAGAGGGAGGCCGAGGGCGGCGCGGCTCCCTCCAACTGAGCTGCTCGGGTACCGCCCCCCACGCTGGTCTCCCCTGGGGGCATCAGAAGAGATTTCCCCGCCCCCCCCCCCCCGGCCTGACGTCCTTGGGAGGCGACTTGAGTCAGAGGAGAAGGTGGTTATTTATTGAGGGGGAGGAAAAGTGGTGCGGGGTCAGGGGGACCGGGCGCTAGGGTTTTCTGTAATCTCTGAGGCTGAACAAGACGTGTTTGGCTGGGCTGGGAGGAGCTGCGCATGCCCCTCCGTCCTCCCCTTCCTCACTATTTCGCTCCTGTGTCCGGGCTGGGGGGGGTTGGGGTGGGGTACCCTTACCGCGGCTGGAGGGCGGAGGGGACCTGCTGGAAGAGACGGCGCGTCCCCGGAGCAGAGAGGAGTGGGGCCGCCGCGGGCGCTGGGGGTAGCTGTCCGGACACGTCCTTAGCGCCTGGGAACCGGGACATAAAAGCGCCTACGGACCCGCCCTGCGGCCCAGGTCCCTTTCATCCCCCTTATAGTGCTTCTATCCTTATGGTTTCCCGAGGGAGAGCTGAGGTGGGGTAGGGGAGACAGGGGTCCCCCTTAGGGAGGGGTATCTATCTGTTTGGGAGGGTTGTTGCTGTAGAAATAACTCCTTTGATGTGCCTCCTGATTAACCCTTCCAAACCCACTCTGATGGAGCCATGAAGGGAGAGGGGAAGAGACCAGGATCGCGAGCAGTGGGGTGGAGGAGGGAGCTAGACTGGGACGGGGAGGGCAGAAAGTCCCCTTCTAAAATGAGAGAAAGGGATTTGGTGGGGCAGTGGAAGGAACCAACCCCTTACCTGTCTAACTCGGATTCAGTCCTTAACCCATGGTTTTTATGGGAAAAAAAGTTCAGTATAGTTCACATTCCCCATCTGTTACCTGATCTAGGTTTTCAAGGCAACCGGAAGCCCCAGCCCCCACCCTAGAATTGATGTAGTTCCTCATCCTGGGTTCCCCCCCCCATCATTTGCCTTCCCCTTAGGGATGGAAGGAAAAGGGTTACCTGGGTTGCCTGGGGAGTAGGCGGGGTGTCCCAACAGAGGGACCTCCAGTGGTCCGCACTCAGAGTAGAGGACTCTGCCCCTGCCCAGCCATCTTCTACTCACTGAGCTTAGGTCCACTCTTTCTTTTCTCTCCCCTCCTCTTTCTCTGCTGCCTGCAAGCCTTGCCCCTCCTGTAGAGTGTGTGTTAGGAGGCTCCTTTCTCCTCATCTCAATTCTGGGCAGGGGGACTCCCCTGCCATATGAAGGAGGTGTTCTCCCATTGGAAGGGGTCTGCCCTCTGAGGTGATGTCCAGGAAGCTGTCCTTGTCCCCTTCTTTAGATGCTAGAGATACATCCTGACTTTGATCTTGGAGTGGGGACTGGGGAGGGGAGAGCCTCGCAGGGGTGGAGCCAGGCAAAGGGAAGGAAGCTGATAGGGGTAAGGATCTGGAACTAGTACCCCTTCCAAAGCTAGAGGCAGAGGCCCTAAGATTCCCTCTGATCTCCTTTGACCCCTTGCCCCTCTTTCTCCACCCAGAGCCCTATGCAAGGATTAGTTGTGTATTGATTTTTAAGTTATAAGCAAAAGGTATTTTATTTAATATTAGGGCATGTGTGTATATGCATGTTGTTTGTACCTGTGTGTGTATGTGTGTGTGTTTCTCTACTGAGCCTGGGGTCTCCAGCTAGAGAGACCCCACCTTATTCACCCCGTCCAAAGTCCTAGGGCTTAGGCCCACAGCATCTCTCCCTCCCTTGGGGATGCTGGAGCCCAGTCCCAGGACTGGGAGCTAAATGGGAAGTGGGTCTGGGGTCTGGTTAGGAATATGCATTTGCATAGAAGGGAGCCCTTCTTAGAAGGGACAGGGTGACTCTCCCTGAGAGACTCATGGGCCTGGGGTAGTTTAAGAAGTAATGTTCTTTCTTTTTGCTCCCTCTTTTCCCTGCCTCTTGCTACCCCAACCAGAGGTGCCTTTCCTTGTCGAGAGGGTTGGGGGCAGGAGAGAGTTGGCAGTACCTGCAGGTTGCCTGGCCAGGTGGAGACAGGGGGAGAGAGGGAGGGCCCTGTGGGTGTGGGATGCCTTTCTCCTCCACCCATCGAAACCAGCCACCCCCTCCCTGTGCCACCAGGACAGCCTTCCCCAGTGACCATTGTAAGGGGGAACTCCCGAATGGGTGTTGGGGTGGCAGGGGGGACACTGATGTTCCCCCTATGGAGGCCTTGAGCTCTAAGGGTGCGGGTGAGGGCTTTGGATGGGTTTTCTTCTGCTCCCCTCCTTTATAGATCTAGGTTGCTTGGCTGTCTACCCCCTTGTAGGCAGCCCCCTAGAGGAGAAATGTAGGATTTTTTTTCCTTTAACTGCTGTGAACCCACTTTGGGGGGGGGAGGAGGAGGAAGAAACAGCCTGTGTTTTTTATGCCATAATAAAGTCATCAACCACATCATTGCTTCATTTGTCTTCCAGCTCTGTTTTCATTTTGGACTCAGTGTCCCTCAGGAGTGAGGACCAGGCGGGCCGCAGGGCGGGGTGGACACTTCCTTTGATCCAGCACCCCTGCTGCAGCCTCTCCTCCCTTTGTTTGGGGCAGAGCCGAGCTGATGGAAGGGTCAGATCCTTCCCCAGGAGGTGGCTGGTGCCGGAGGAGGGAGGAGCTCCCTCGGGGTTGATAGCTGGCCTAACTGTCCCTCCCTGGGGATGAGAAGGTTCTAGATATTTCCTGCCTCCTCCACATATAAGCCCCCTCTTTCCCCTCCCCTTCCAAGAACGCCGGTTCCCTGCCTTGCCAGAGAGAACCAGCCTCCTGGCTCGGTCACCCCGCCCCCATGGGGGTGTGATCGGTCCCTCTGGCTGTGAGCGAGGCGGGGGTGACTGACAGCGATTTCTTCACCCAGGATGATCCCTATCAGGGACAAGGCGATGAAAGGCAGCCAAGATATCTGATGGGCTCCCGCCCAGCTGGAAAGTATGAGGGAAGGATCCTACTGCAACTCCCAGCTAGAGGGCCCGCCACAGTTACACAAACACAGTGCGCACGAGCGCACCCTCACTGGACCCACCGGGCGGCCTGGGATGTGCAGAAACAGCCCATCTGTAGGTACTCTCCCGGGCTGCCCAATGCCTGCTATGCAGGTGCCTAATTCAGGTGAAATGAGTAAAAAAATCTCATGAGTCCAGAGGCCAAAGCTAGGAAGGTTGACCGCAGAGCAGTTTCGGGCTCCAAAGGGGCAGGCTAGAGTATTGTGTTCTTTCACCTTCCCAGCCTACATTTTGGCCACAGTTGTCTTCCCTAGTGGGATTCCTGTTTCCCCCACTCCACCCCTACCCAATCTCCTGGAGCCAAATCTGGTACCCACACTGGCTCTTCGCATCACCTGTTTGGGAGAATCTGGGGTCACAAAGTTTAAGGCCACTTTGGGATGGGAGGGTATCAGCATGATTTAGGGGTTACAGATGGAAGCAGACTGGTTTTGGGGGAGTAGCTTTTTGCTTTCTCTTGCTCCTGGATTTAGAAGCCCCAGAGGAGGTGGGGCAGGCCTATGTTCCCGTGACCTCTTGCTGGCCCCACTCTGTGGGGCGCCTCTTTTGTCTTCTTGGTTCTGCGGAACTTAGACCCCAGGAACCTGGGGGAGCCCCTTCCTCCTGTAGCCCATCGCTGCCCCCAGGGACAGGAGGGCAGCTGTGGCGCTGGCTGGGCCTGTCTGGGCAGGGCTGGGGCCACCCCTCCTCCTCTTGCAGCTCCTCCTGCTGACCTGCATTCTTAGCGGGGGCCTTTGGTGGGGCTCTGATGTTTGCTCACTGGCCCGCATTGGCAGCAATGCTGCTCGGCTGGCCTGACCCCCCCCACCTCCAGGGAGCCCAAGGCCACCACTGACCCCTCAGATCTGGCGCCCCCAGGCTGAGACGACCCTGGAGGGGCCAGGGAGGAATTAGGGAAATCAGGCCACGTGGGCTCACCCTTTGGACAACCTCTCTGAGCGGCCACCTCCTCTCTCGGGAGGTGGGAGTACGGCCCTCGAGGGTTGGTGAGTGAAATCAGGAATGGGAAAGTGACGGAGGAGCAGGCTGCCTGGGAACTGCAGCCTGGGGCGGCGCTGTGGCCCGCAGACACACGCTGCTCCTCCGGCTGGTCCCGGCCCCATCTCGGGGGGCCGGTGATGTGCAGGAGGGGGGCCGGCCGGGCTGCCCGCTGCTCTGGGTGCTCACATTCATCAGCACACAGCCTTGACGTTTGCTTCTGGAATGACCTCCGATGGCAACCTCACGACACCTCCCCGTCGACAGCACATCTGAAGCAGCCTTCACTTTCCTTTAACTCTGGAGAGTTCGACAGCTCCACGTCCTAGCAGTGCGGGTTTGAAAAGCAGCTCAGGAACCAAACAGTCTGGCTGTCTTCACCCTGTAGAGGGCGTATTCGAGTCACCCATGGAGTTTCTCAAGACACTGATTAACTCTCCAGCACCCCAACAAGTAATGTCCATGGGGGCGTATTAGAGCAGCGCTTTTCAAACTTTACACGGGGGGGTGTTGTTAACATGCAGCTTCTGATTCACTAGGTCTGAGGTGGGGCCCAAGATTCTGCATCTTTTTAAAAAGATTTATTTATTTATTTGGGGGGGGCAGAGGGAGAGAGAGAGAGAAGCAGACTCCCCGCTGAGCTCGGAGCTCAACGAGGGGCTCAATCTTAGGACCTGCGCGGAAATCCAGAGTCAACCTCTTAACCAACTGAGCCACCCAGGCACCCCAGATTCTGCATTTTTAACAAGCTTCCAGGTGATGCTGATGCTGGCAGTCCACGGACAGAGTATGAAAGTATTCTGTTGTGCAGTGAGAGTTGTGTGGTTCAAAACTAATCTCTCTCCTCCACTCCCCACCTGTGCTTGAGAATCACAGAACTAGTTCAGTGTGGTCATTTTGCCACTGGGGAAACTGAGGCCCTCAAAGGAAAAGTGACCTGCCCAAAGACACACTCCAGATCCATTGCAGAAGTAAGATGAGATGCCAGTGTTCTGAGTTTCAGGTGATGCTCTTCCCTGCCTCCAGCCCAGCTTCTAGATAATTCTTCTCTGCAAGTGGCAGTGCCTCTTCTGAAAGTGAAGACCATCTCCTTGGGGGAGAGCTTCCTCTTCAGAATCAGCCTTGGATACCTATAGGCAATTAGGAAATATCTCAGATTTCAGATCCCCCAACAGCCTTATCTGGTGCACCTGCCCATAGCCTGCCTCGAAACCTTGGCCTCATTCCCATCCCAGGAGTGACCCCAGGCTGGGATGCTGTGGCCAGAGCTCTGAGAAGTAGCCCTGACTGGTTGGCAGCATGGATGTGGGAGAAGTGGATAATCTGCAATATCTCTCCTGTCCCCATTCCTGGAGGGCTCCACAGAGCAAAAGGAGTGAGATGCATTTGCTTAAATGCTGGTTACGGAGAGGGTTGATAGAGGAAAATGACCCGGAAAGCAGAACATTTGGGATCAGAGTCCACCCACACATCAATATGTGCCCCCTTGGCCAAGACTTCTTTGCTGTTTCAGTTTCACTATAGGTAAAGGCACCAAATCTTTGGACTAG
The DNA here is from genome assembly GCF_003265705.2 of Callorhinus ursinus. NCBI lineage: Eukaryota > Metazoa > Chordata > Mammalia > Carnivora > Otariidae > Callorhinus > Callorhinus ursinus. The sequence continues at coordinate 7,156,092 of NW_027397114.1, forward strand.
AAATTTTCAAATTTCCTTTCAAAGCTATCTTCGTAGGAGTTTGAGCACTGTGGGGCAGAATCCATCTTTTGTGGGTTGGGTGGGTTTTGAGCATATGTGCATTTAAAAAAAATGCATTAACTTAAGTTGACCCTACACCTCCTGCCCTGTGACAATCTGACAGATCTTACGCCCTGGTGGGGGCTGGGGGTAGGTCGCACCTTTGGGTAATTCAAACCAGGACACAAGTAGCTGAGTTTTTTCCTCCAGATGCCCCAGCAATCCGCGCTCTCTAACAGATCTGTCCGGTTTTTCTTTCCTCTCTTTTCACTTGGGCTTCTTTCCACCCCCAGCTCCCGCTCCCCACATTGACCGCATTCGAAGTGCCCCCCGCTTCGTCTCAGCCTTTATCCGGACTGAAAGCGGCGCGGGCCAGAACAGGCAGCCTAGCACGGTTTCCGAGGCCGCTCCGCTCCAAGAAGCAGTGCTGGCGCGCGCCCTGGTGGAAAACGGAAGAACTGCAAGCGCTTCGTTCTGGCTCCGCCCCCCGGGCCAAAGCCTTCCAGGTCACCTGGGAGCCTCCGCCCAATGACCCGAAGCGGAGGCGGTGGCGCTCGGGACTAAGCCGGGGATCTCGGAGGGAGAGAGGGTGAGGGGCACACCGTATCGGGGGAAGGGGGGAAGAGAGGAAGGGAGGACAGAAGAGGGGTGTGAGACTCTTGGAGGGGTTGGGTGGCGAGGGAGGGGGGTCCCGCGACTGCACCCGAGGGCCGGGCTCCCGGTAGGGCCCTGGGAGCGTGCGCTCTGCGCCCTCCTGCTGAGCCCCGAGCCTGGAGCCCGGAGCCCGTGACCGAGAGCCGGTGCCTCTGCCGCGCATGGAGTGTGTGCGGTGCTGAGCATCCCGAATCCAACGGCAGTGTCCTCCGAGTGTCTGTTGACACGTGTTGGGAGAGGGGCTCCCAGGGGCTGAGGCCTGGTCAGGATGGAGGAGAGGTGGCTCGAGGGGGACGCACTCATCTCCACCTCTCCCCAGATGGCTTCGTGGAACCCCGACACCCCGTGTTCCTGCGATTGCTTTGTCTCGGTACCCCCGGCCTCGGCCATCCCCGCGGTGATCTTTGCCAAGAACTCTGACCGGCCCCGGGACGAAGTGCAAGAGGTGGTGTTTGTACCGGCAAGCACCCACGCCCCTGGGAGCCGGCTCCAGGTGGGTTAGGCCTTATGGACGTGTCAGGAGCTGTGGCAGATCTAGGCATCCGTCTAAGACCTTCCTCCTCTGTTCCTCAGGCCCGGAAAGTCGCCACAGGTGCTGGAAAGAGCATGACCTTCTTGTCTACCAACCTGGCCCTAGCCTCTTTTTAGCCTCCTCGTCTGCAAAATGGGAATACCAAAACCCTTTCTGAGCGGACTCTCCCTTTCTCCCCCCTTACCTGCAGTGCACCTACATTGAGGTGGAACAGGTGTCAAAGACTCACGCTGTGATCCTGAGCCGCCCTTCTTGGCTGTGGGGGGCTGAGATGGGTGCCAATGAGCATGGCGTCTGTATTGGCAATGAGGCAGTGTGGACCAAGGAGCCAGTTGACGAGGGGGAAGCTCTGCTGGGCATGGATCTGCTCAGGTAGAGACCCTGCCCTCCCTCATCGCTATGCACTGGAAGTCTGAGAGCTGAGTACTGACCCAGGCCATCCCCCACCCCCCCCCCCCCCCGCTGGGTCACAGGGCCCTCCATCTTTGTGTCCCCCTCGCCATCCCCAGAGAGGCTGTCCCTGCTCCTCCTCTCTCCCGGGGCCCCATCTCTCCAGTCTGGTAAGGAGCTCCCAAGTGTGGCCACTTCTGGGCCTCTCCTGGCCCAGAAACAGGGCAGTGGTTTCACATTTCTTTTTTCAACAGAAGTGCCTTTTTCTTTTTCTTTCCCAAATGGAATCTCATACGGAGCCCCAATGTATAAAGCCAGTAAAAGTAGAGCAGCTCTGGTTGAAGGGAGGCTGGGGGACTTAGTGCGCTTCTCTCTCTCAGACCATGTTTTGGGCCTCTTCATGGGACCCTCAGAGCAGAACAGGAAACCCCTGGCCTCACTGCACTTCATACAACCGCTGTCTGCAGACTGTGTGGCAGGGCCCTCTCTGGGCTGCGTCTGTCCGCTGGGGCTTCCGTCACCCGCCACCAGTACCTCACTGCCCTTCTGGTCCCTGCCCCTCTCTTCGTGGCCAGGCTGGCTTTAGAACGGAGCCGCTCTGCCCTGGAGGCCTTGCACGTGATCACGGGCTTGCTGGAGCGCTACGGGCAAGGGGGCAGCTGCCGGGAGGACCCCGCACCATTCTGCTACCACAACACTTTCCTGCTGGCCGACCGGACTGAGGCATGGGTACTGGAGACAGCGGGGAGGCTGTGGGCCGCACAGAGGATTCAGGGTGAGGGCCTGGCACCGGGGCTTGCCTCCCGGGGGTGTCCCGTTTTGCCAGCCTTGGGAGGGGGTGGGATGGGGGCAGGGCAGGGCAGGACCCTTGCTTCCCCCTTCACTTGCTTAGGTCCTCTTGTGCTCTAGCCTGCCACTTCCTCTGGGGAGCCTTCCTGGACTCCCAGGCAGTCAGGTTCCCCCCTTATATGCAAGCAGGTGCCTCTTCACTGCACTCACCACAGCTGCAAGTTCACATTTATTTCTGTGATCCTTTTGTCTGTCTCCCTCCCCACGAGGGCAGGACTGTTCTCTTCACCATCATGTTCTCGGCACCTGGCACAGAGCAGGTGCTTCATGATAAACGAGCCACCCCCTCCCCCCCACCCCCCGCCTCCTCCACAGAGGGGGCCCGCAACATCTCCAACCAGTTGAGCATTGGCACGGACATCTCGGCCGAACACTCGGAGCTGCGGACCCACGCCCTGGCCCAGGGCTGGTGGGGTGGGCAGGGCACTTTTGACTTCGCTCAGGTCTTCTCCCTGACCCAGCAGCCTGTGCGCATGGAGGCTGCCAAAGCCCGCTTCCAGGCTGGGCAGGAGCTGCTGCAGCAGCAAAGAGGTCAGTGAGCGGATGGTGGTGGGCTGAGGGCCGGAGAGCCTCGGCAGTGCCAGCCCTTCTCCTCTCCCACGGCTTTGACCCAAGGCCAGAGGTCCCTCTTCTGCCCTGGGGGCCCCCTCAGCCTGTCCTCCTTCGCAGGGGGCATCACGGCAGAGGTGATGATGGGCATCCTCAGGAATAAGGAGAGTGGCATCTGCATGGACTCAGGAGGCTTTCGCACCACGGCCAGCATGGTGTCCATCCTGCCCCAGGACCCCACACAGCCCTGTGTCCACTTCCTCACCGCCACGCCAGACCCATCCAGGTGAGGGGAATGAGGGTGGGGAAGGCAGGGGAGAGCAAGCCAGGTGGGGGCGGGGATGGGGGTTGTAATAACCTTTGCTCCTTCCATCTCTGTCCCATTAGGTCAGTGTTCAAACCTTTCATCTTCGGGGCAGGGGCGGCCCAGGCCCCCCAGGTGCTGTCCCCCACTTTTGGAGCACAGGACCCTGTTCGGACCCAGCCCCGATTCCAGACTCAGGTGGATCGGCGGCACACCCTCTACCGCGGACACCAGGTGGCTCTGGGGCTGATGGAGCGTGAGCAGGTACCCCCAGGGACTAGGGGCTACTCTGGTGGCATGACTCACTTCACCTCCCCCCCCCCAATCGGGATTCTGGAAATACGAGGGGGACTGGGAGTGGAGGAGAGACTCTAGAGTTGGGGAGAGGAGTCTCTGCCTTCAAAGCTAGCTGCCCAGGAAAATGTCGGGGACCCTGTCCTTTCTCCTGCTGTGTGGGACATGGCAGGGATCTCCCCTGGATCCAGAGGGAAGCCTGTCCTGGGGGCCTCTCATCTCCACCTTTCCTGGGCAGGATCGGGGGCAGCAGCTCCGGCAGAAGCAGCGGGATCTGGAGCAGGAAGGCCTGGAGGCTGCACGGGGACTGCTGGCCGGGGAGTGGGCCCCACCGCCGCAGGAGCTGGCCACCCTCTTCCAGGCCTTCGTGGAGAGGGAGGGCCAGGTGTACGCCTGAACGCCGCGGTGCCTCCTGGCCTGGGGTGGGCACAGGGCCCCTGGGGCAGCAGGATCGCGGCACAAGCCCTTCACTGCCCTCGGCCTTGTTCTGCACGGCCAGCTCGGCCTTTGGCTTAATAATGTTACTTCGCTGTTCAGTGAACGTGATCCCTGGTCTAGTGGGGATGCGAGAGCCAAGTGAGGGCAAAGCGCAGCCCTGAGCTGACTGCAGGGCCTCCGGTCGTCTTGCTGGGCAGCACAGTCTTCTCACTCGGGGGATGGGAACTAGATGGAGAACGTTGTGGCAGGGGCGTGTGAGGAGAGGTGGTCTCCCCAGGTGTGTGAGCAGGTGTGAACAAGAGAACACGCCTGGCACAATGTGGGGCTACCATTTAGGGGAGAATTAGAACCACGGGTTTTTGGTCCTTGGCTCGAACCTTGGGAGGGCACTCCCTAAGGGCGGCAGTGAAGATGTGCCCTGGAGGACGGCATCTTCCTCAGGGCGAGGCCCGCTCAGGGCCCAGGCAGCCAGGTGGAGGACCTGAGGTGGGCCAGTCCTTTGGGTAGTTCCCGAAAGGTCCAGAAACGTGTTCTTTAGAGTTGGGATCTGTATTTCTGTGACTCCTTCCCACTGTCTTGACTGCTTGCTTCCCCTCAGATGCCCCCCAACGACATGAAAGACATACTTAGGGGCGCCTGGGTGGCTCAATCGTTAAGTGTCTGCCTTCGGCCCAGGTCATGGTCCCAGGGTCCTGGGATCAAGCCCCGCGTCGGGCTCCCTGCTCAGCGGGAAGCCTGCTTCTCCCTCTCCCACTCCCCCTGCCTGTGTTTCCTCTTTCGCTATGTCTCTTTCTGTCAAATAAATAAATAAAAAATCTTAAAAAAAAAATGAAAGACATACTCAGGGCTGGGAGACATTTTACTGGGGTAGGCTCCTGCCACAGGGGAGGGGTCTGAGAAGGAGGGGAGGCCCCACCCCATGCCCTGTTCTTCCCCAATCCTTGTTCCTGGGGTATTGCTGGTAGGGACGGGCTGCACTTCACTTCTTGATTCTTTTGGTCACAGTTTTGGTTGTGCTAGAGGCCCCAGCCACAGAGGCCTTGGGGGCTGTGGTCCCCTTCTTTGCCGGGACAGTGATTTGCTGGCTGGAAACCAGAGGGCAGGGTTTCTTGCTGGCAGAGGTAGCTTGTGGCAAGGAGGCGGGCTTGGAGGATGTCTCCTTCCCTTGCCCGGGAGTGAGAGAGGGACTGCTGTCCCTAGCCATGGGCCCCCCAGGCAGCAGGGGGAGGCCAGTGAGGGCGGGCTTTGTCTCCATCCTCAGAATGTGCTCAGTCAGGGCTGCCTGTTGTCTGCACTCCTTGTGTCTGCCCATCTCCTGTTCCAGCTCCTGGAGGAAGCCTAGGAGGGACAAGATGGGAGGTGGTAGATGGAGCCCCAAGCTTGGCAGGAAGGCCCTTGGTGGGAGGTCTCTGGCTGACCCCCTGAGCAAACAAACCCACTGCCATCCCCAGTGGGGAGGGGCCTGGGGCTGGGGTCGGGAGGACGTGTCACCTGCATGCCAGGCTGACACCTGGCCCCAGTGGCACTGTCCGTCTCTGACCCAGACGCTGCTCTGGGCTTGGGGCTGCCTCCCTAGCCACCACTGCCATCTTAGCTTCCCCCATGCCCCACGGGGCAGAGGGGAGTTCTAGGAAGAAGGGTGCAAGCTTGGAAAGCAGGGCCACCTCGCTCTGTGCAGAACGGGCCACTCAGCTCCGGGAACTCCTCCTCCTCATCGCCCGAGGCTTTCTCCTCCTCATCCGAGGTCCAGCGCTCCAACACAGGCTGCTTGTCCAGGTCCAGGAGCAGCGGCAGGGCTTCTGTCACCAGCTCTCTGCAGGGTGGGAAGAGCAGAGGCCCCCCAGGAGAGCACCCATGAGTGGGGAGCCTGGGGGAGCCAGACACAAGCTGCAGCAACCACACTGGGAGGGGTGGGGGTTCGCAGGCAGGGAGATGGGCCTGTGGTCAGCCCCAAAGAGCTAAGGGCTGGCTCCGTGTGGACCTCAGGGTGGGAGAGAAAAGGCGTCCCACTTGAGCTGGGGTGGCAGAGAAGGTGCCATGGATGGTGACCCCGGGTCTGCAGGCTGAGAGGGAGCGCATGTGGAGGTAGGAGGAGGAGCTTGGCCATGCCCCATTTCTTCCCGCCCTCAGGTCCTCCTCACCTGTACCTGTCCTGGTTGGTGCAGCTATTTCCAGTCAGGTTGAGGATGAGAAGGCTCTGGGGGAACTCATCTGCACACACCAGGGAGAGGGGAAGGAGGGTGTCATAGCCATCTTCTGGCCCAAAGCCACTGCCTCTTTGTACAGCCTCCCCAGAACCCCCAGAGGCTGTGCTGCTAATGCAAGCGTAGGGAGATGGTGGCAGAGAGGAGGGAGGCCCCCCAACACGAGGTTTATCCCATGAGCTGGGGCCAGGCCCTTCCTACCCAGCTTCAGGGTTTCTATCAGGTTCTCAGAAAGGTCCAGAAACTGGAGATGTGGGAGGTCACGGAGGTTTTCCACCTGCTTGATTTGGTTTCCTGCCAGAGACAGGAAGCTGCGGGGGGAAGGGAGGGGTACAGAGACAGAGCTGAATCACAGAACCACTGGAGGAAGGGAGGAGGGCACCAGGCCCCCGGCGCCCCTGGCTAAGCAGCCCGATGATGAGTGGGGACCCATGGCCCCCTGGGGTGGGGGAAGCAGAGCAGGGCTTGCTGGGTCCTCAGCAGACAAGACATTAGGCTTGGAGAGGTCTGCACCAGTTCTCTGGGGCGTGACCAGGTCTCCCTCTCTCCCCCCTCCCCCGGGCCTGAGCCTTGACACCACGTACCGCAAGGAGGGGATGCAGGCCAGGTTCTCAATCCGCTGGATCTTATTCTGCAGAAAGCAAACGAGTTGGGGAAACTGGGTAGACCACGTCTCCTGGCCCAGCCAGAGAGCTGGCACTTTGGGAATGACAGCCCCGCCCCCCCCCCCCCCCCCCCCCCCCCCCCCCCCCCCCCGCCGGGCTCCCTGAACTGGTTCTCAGTACCTGGGGATGATTTGCTTTCTCTGGGTGGATGGTGAAGGGTGTCAACTTGGGGGCTGACTACGCTTCATTAAAGTATACCCTGCTCACCCCACAACCAAAGAGGGGCCTGGAAATAAGAAGGAAACCAAGGGGCCATGGGGAAATAGCAAAAGCCTTGGTGGTGGCTTAGGTACACACAGGGAGTAATGAATATACATTACTTTGATTTGTAAAGTTTCTATGGGGAAAGATTAAAGGAGCTGGGTATATTCAAACTGGAGGAGACTGAATCACCACCACCACCACCACCACCAAATAGCCTTCAAGGTTCTGAAGGATGCAGAGGAATCTTTTGGTTCCCTCTTCTACTTCTTCAAAACAGGAAATGGGCTCGAGGTATATATAACATGAGAGATTTAGGGTAGACACCAAAAAGAACTTTGAGACCAAGAGAAGTGTCTGACAAAAAAACAGTGATTCAAGAGCATGTTCCGGATCTCTTTTGGGAGGATTGGTCTTTCAATTGAACAGAATTCCTGATTCATCTAGGAATAGTTTCTTTCTTTCCTTCTTTCTTTCTTTTCTCTTTCTTTCTTTCTTTCTTTCCTTCCTTCCTTCCCTTCTTTCTCTCTTTCTCTTTTTCTTTTTCTTTCTTTCTTTCTTCCTTCCTTCCTTTCTTTTCCTTCCTTCCTTCCTTCCTTCCTTCCTTCCTTCCTTCCTTTCTTTCTTTCCTCTTTCCTTCCTTCGTTCCTTTCTGATTTTACTTTTAAGTAATCTCTACACCTAATGTGGGGCTTGAACTTAGAACCCTGAGATCTAGAGGTGCCTGCTCCACAGATAAGCCAGCCAGGCACCCCATCTGGGAACAGTTTCAGTGAAGGTCTGCCTACCTGAATGCCAGGGAATGGGCAAGATGACCTGATCGGTTGCTTTTGGATTAAACAGACTCGGTCCACAGAGGGTGAAGAAGGGTGAAGGAGGGGGAGGAAGGGCAGGAGGCATGAAGTTACCGCTTGCAGATAAAGGCTGTGAATGTTCTGGAGGCCCTCAAGGTTCCTGATAGTGGTAATCCCCTCCCGGTCCAGGCGGACAGTCTGCAGTTCAGCCAGAGTGTGAAACCTGGAAGAACGGTCAGCAGGTGTTGTAAGGGAGCGGTGTCTGCTGCGGTGTCTCAGCAGGGAAGATGGGAGTGGGGAGGAAAGGTGTTTCAAGCAAAGCGCCTTTGATGAGAGGTCGAACAACTTCTTGACTCATGAGCTGGTGTCCAGATCATGAAACCTGGTTGGCTGGGAGCCCTGGATCTTGGTCAGTAGCACTGGGAAGGATCAGAGGGTGAGAGGAGTAGAGGGCCCTTGGACTGGGAAATGGGTGATAGCAGCTTATGGTTCCTGGAGAGACTCTGAGCAAGAGAACACAAGGGAAGCCTTCCTTGGGCCAGCGTGGATGGTGGAAGCAGGGGCCAGGGCAGAGATGAGACAATCTCTGCAGGAGGATCCTTCCTCACTTCCCTTTTCAGTGGTCCATGGAAGGAAAAGCACTTGTTCCATTCACTCATTCATCCCACGGCATTTACTGCCCACTAGAGACAAATGAGAGTCCCTGCCCATCACTATTAGGGAAGCAGGCCAAACGTCTACGACAAGTGGATCACAGACACGAGTACAGGGGACTAAAGGAGTGCCTGAACTGTGCACTCAGTCCTGAATCGGGGGACAGGGAATGCTTCTTGGAGGAGGTGACATACAAGTAGAAGTTGGCTGGGAAGGTGAGAAGGTGATGAGGAGAAGGCATGTCAAAAAGAAGGAACAGTATGTGCTAATCCAGGCTTTCTCCAACTTTAATACGCCCAGAAGTCCCTTGGGGGTTCTTGTAAAAATGCAGATTTCAGTTAAGTAAGTCTGGGGTGGGCCTGAGTGTCTTCATTACTAACAACCTCCCAGGTGATGCTGCTCAGCACCAATCTAAGAGGTAAGGTGCTAAGGTGTGAAAACGTGGGGTCTTAGAGGAATTGTGAACAGCAAGAAATAAGGCTGAAAAGGCATCAGAGGTCAACTCACACTAAGGCATTTGGATTTTATTCTGGAAGTACGAGAGAGCCAAGGAAGGTTCTATCAGGGTGTGCCTGATCAGATTTATCATTTAAAAGGATCACTTTGGCAACGGCACGGGGGGATCCAGGACTGGGGGCGTGGAGACTAATTAGGAGTTTGTTGAGAGGTGATGGCTTAAGAGCCTTATTTAAGGCAGTTGACTGGGCATGGTAAAAAAGCAATAGAGTAATGTTTAAGGAGGCAAAATCAGTTGGACATGACCACTGACTGAATGCATGGAGTAAGTAAAAAGAGGGACAAAGATGAGTTGACAAACCAGTACAGCTCAGGGGACCGGTCATCCTGTGTGTTTCAATCGTGCAGCACCCCTTTTCTCCCCCCCTGGCACTCACATCTTCTCTGACAGATCTTCATCCTCAGGGAAGGCCAAGTTCCGCTTAGTGATAAGGGCTTCAGTAATGCACACTCCCCCTTCCTCTGGACTCTGGGCAAGCTTAGCTGTGAAAAGATGAGTCCGGTTGTTACATTTCTTATTCTTGGAAGCCTGACCCTACTGTTATCCAACTGTTCTACTCACCACCCCATCCCCTACTCACCTCCGGGCATGATTTAAAGGTTACTGGCCTGGCATGGGATTAGAACGAAGGGAAGCTGACCAACTTGGACAGTCCGGGTATGGCGGAACCCAGGATGGTATGAGGAGAGAGAAGCTCGGAGACTCGAAGGACAAGGGAAAGTGGTTGATTCAGGGCCAATTATTAATGAGGTAGGGTAGAAGACAAAAGTAAATCGAGGCAGGGGCTCCGGAGTTCGAGGGGTGCAAAGGGGCTGGTAAAACGGGAATTGTGGGTAGAGAGTGGCGGGTGGGGATCCAAAGAGCTGTGCCCGAGTCTAAGCGTCGTTGCTAGGAGACTGGACGCCAGGCCGGGCGTCGGGGAGGGCGGGCTCTCAGGCACCCGGCTCAGCGCATGCGGATTAGTGCTCCAGCCGACGTATCTGCCGGCTGCTTCCGGCCCCAGGATTTCCCACAATCCTTAGGTCCTTCTGTCTCTCCCGGCTCCCGTCTGTTCTTCCGGTGGCGATGGCTGCGGCCGTGGCTGGGATGCTGCGAGGGGGTCTCCTGCCCCAGGCGGGTAAGGAGCGGCCCAGGTCCTCACGGCGCGTTCCGGCCGGTGCTCTCTAGTTCTGTCTCCCCTCCTCCACTACTGATCCTCTCCCGCAGTCCCTTAACTGAGACAGCTCCCGATGACCCCTGGCCCCAGCTAGATCGCTGGCCGCCTTCCTCCGTCTAAAATTCCCTGTGACTGCAGACACTAGTAGTAGGCGCAGTGCAGCAACAGCGTCGGCGACAACCACAGTCTTTCTTCCCTCCGCCCGAGTCCCCCTTCCTTCTCTGGGTTTCTGTAATGCACCACCCAGCTCTTGGTCGCCTCCAGTTTCCTTTGCTTGAACCACTGCCCGCCCCGACCTTGGCGCCGTGCCACCTTTCCACGGTGTCAGCCTAAATGTCACCTGCTCAGGTCTGCCCTGGCCACCTTCTGCAAAGCAGGTTTCCCCTGTTAAATCTGTATTTTGCAGCTTGTTTATGGACTCCTTTCACTCTCGCAGTCTGTAATTTTGCATTGGTTTATGTGTTGTCTCCGGTGTTAGACTTCAAACTCCGTAAGAGCAGAACCGTGTTCATTCAGTATAGCCAGCAGGTGGCGTGGTGCCTGGCATTAGTAGGCATGCAATAGACATTTGTTTAATGAATGATTTGCGCACATAATATAGGCCAGGCACAGTGGTAAATGATTGACATGTATTAGCTCATTTAAATCTTAGAGCAGTCATGAAGTCATTATCATCTCCTATTTACAGGTGAAGAAATTCAAGTTTAGACCAGTTGAGTGACTGGTCAAGGTCACAGCTAGTAAGTGGCAGAAGAGATTAAAATCTGGTTCCATCTGTGGGGTGCCTGGGTGGCCTAGTCGATTTAAGCATCCGGCTCTTGGTTTTAGCTCTGGTCCTGATCTCAGGGTTGTGAGACTGAGCCCTGCGTCGGGCTCGGTGCTGCTGAGCGTGGAGCCTGCTTGTCATTCTCGCTTTCCCTCTGCCCAACCCCTGCCTTTTTCTCAGGAAAAAAAAAAAAAAATCCGGTTCCATCTGATCGAAACCTGTGTTCTTAACTTAGGTTTTGTGGCTGCTGGCAATAAAACCTCTCACCCCAGCAAACCTCCGTGCTCTTTTTTAGAGCCACCTTCTAGCTGAACTTTTCCCTGAGACCCCAGCCCAATCTTGGGAAGGGCTGAAACTGGGAAGCACAAGCTGGGTCCTTTTGTTGAAGGTGAAGGGGTTACTTAGGCTTACAGCTTTCAAGTGGCTCCCTTGTCTTCTGAGGGGTGCTCTCCACCGATGCTTGTAAACAAGAACGGAGGGAAGGGAGGCTTGTTTGGGGGAGCTGTGAGGGCCGTGGAACTTCTTTTCTCTCTTCAAATCATGGGCGAAGGCTTCAGAGCAGTGCTTAGAGTGGTGGTTTTCAGACTTCAGCATGTACCTGCAGCACCCAGAGGGCTTCTTAGAACTGCTCTTTGCTGGGCTCCCCTCCAGTGCTTCTGACTCAGTAGGTCCAGGACAGGCCCTGGGAACTTGGGTTTCTAACAAGTTCCCAGGTGATGCCGATGTTGCTGGCTGGGTGGGGGGAGCACACCCTGAGAACCACTGGCTTAGACCAGGGCTTGGCATACTGTGGCAGGACTGATCACTATGTTTTATAAATAAAGTTTTATTGGAATACAGCCATGTCTGCTTGTTTCATATTGTCTACGATTGCTTTCATGATACAATGGCATGGTTGAGTAGTGGAGACAGACTGTATGGTTCTCAAACTTAAAATATTTATTGTTTGGCCATTTAAGAAAAAAATTTGCGGGGTGCCTGGGTGGCTCAGTGGGTTAAGCATCTGCCTTCAGCTCAGGTCATGATCCTGGGGTCCTGGGATTGAGCCCCGTGTCAGGCTCCCTGCTCAGCGGGGAGTCTGCTTCTCTCCCTCTGCCCCTCCACCCCCACTCGCGTTCTCCATTACTCTCTCTCAAATAAATAAATAAAATCTTAAAAAAAAATTTGCTCAACCCTCTCCTCCTTTTTTAATGTGTTCAAATATACTTTCGTCCTTGTTCTCATCTTTTTCTCCCGTCTCTGTGCATCTAGAAGAGCTGGAGAAATGGGAGCCTCAAAGGACTTAAGGTCACCCATTAAAGGGAAGGGGAGTTTGGGGGATTTAGGATTCCTAACAGACAATTCCTTGTCCCACTCTTGTGCTGAGTCTAGCTCTCTGGGCCGTGGTTGTCTTGCCCAGAGGTGGGCTTTTTTGCCATCTGAGGCCAACTAAGGACTCCTAGAGGCTGCACAGCACAGAGTTGCCATTTCCTCTCCCAGGCCGGCTGCCCACCCTCCAGACTGTCCGTTGTGGCTCCAAGGCTGTTACCCGCCATCGTCGTGTGATGCACTTCCAGCGGCAGAAGCTGATGGCTCTGACTGAGTATATCCCCCCAAAACCCGTGGTCAACCCGAGATGCCTACCATGTCCTCCCAGTCCCCCACAGGAGGTAAGGAGGACACTGCCTGTCCTTGATGCTGGGTTGGTGGATTGAAGTGATCTTGTCTCTGAAGCCACAATGAAGTAGCCCTCCGGGACCCAGCCCTCCACATCATTACTTCCGCTCTTTGACCCTGTGGGCCAGGTGCTTTAAAATGAAATGTGCACTTGATTCTGCTTGGCATTTTGGGTTCTGGATCAGACGGGCCTCCTGGATATCCTGCTTTCTTTACTTGTCTCCCCAAAATTGTGTGAAGGTTATCCAAGCAGGTGGAGGTAGGGGAGAGTATCTCTCTTGTCTCGAAAGGACTTGAAGTTTCCCACGTTTGGGCATCACTGGGAGCCCCAGCACCCGTCCCCCAGGGAGAAAGGGGGGCAAGGAGAAGGGCAGCTGAAGTCCCCTTGGTCATCCCTTCCTGACTATAGGAGACAGGCCTTATCCGGCTCCTCCGTCGGGAGCTAGATGCAGTATTCCAAGAGAACCGAATGATAGCTGTCTGTCAGAATGTGGCTCTGAGTGCGGAGGACAAGCTTCTCATACGGCACCGGCTGCGGAAGCACAAGATCTTGGTGAAGATCTTCCCCATCCAGGTAGGGAGCAGCCCTCTAGTGCGTGCACCCTGTTCCCCCACCCCTGCCAACTCGGACCACAGGGGGCCCCTCCACAGATTGGGTGTGTTCGACCCTCCCACTGCAAGCAACCCTCCAGTCTAGTGCCTACGCTGTGGTTTGGGGCCGAGGAGACTGTCGGCTTGCAACCTCAGCCTGACTTGGCCTGTGATCAGGGTGGGCAGCCCTTCCTCGCACTTGTCCCCAGGAAGCCCTCTTTCCTGCTGTTCCAGGTTCTGAAGCCCTTCCTAGAGGATTCCAAGTACCAAAACCTGCTGCCCCTCTTTGTGGGGCACAACTTCCTGCTGGTCAGCGAGGAGCCCAAGGTCAAGGAGATGGTGCGAATCTTAAAGGGTGTGCCTTTCCTGCCACTGCTCGGTGAGCAAGCACCCTTGCGGGTTGAGGATGGGGGTGAAGGGGAGTGGGTGCTACCGCAGCCTGGTGCCATCTGCTAAGTACATGTGGGTAAAACTGTGGACCTCCTTGGGGGGACAGCCTCTCATGGATGGGGACTGAGTCAGTAGCACCATTTGTTTGTTTTTAAAGATTGTATTTATTTATTTGACAGAGAGAGACACAGCGAGAGAGAGAACACAAGCAGGGGGAGTGGGAGAGGGAGAAGCAGGCTCCCCGCTGAGCAGGGAGCTCGATGCGGGGCTTAATCCTAGGACCTGGGATCGTGACCTGAGCCGAGGGCAGATGCTCAACTGACTGAGCCACCCAGGCGGCCCTCTGGTTAAGAAGGTTTAGGAGACCATGACTTAGTTGGGGGTGGGCCTGGTGGATGTCTTATGTGAGTGTTTTCTAGGGAAGAGTTAGGAAGGAAGGGAGGGGATCAGTCCCAGACTGAGGGGGAGTTGGGTGGGACAGGTGTGGGAGCCAGATTTGGGGGAAGGCTTGGAGGTGGAGGAGGGTGACAGAGCGTGCGTTGGAACCTTGAGTTGGACCGTTGGTTTCAGCGGAGAGAGGCATTTGTGGGGGCCCCGCTGAGCCTGTGTTCTTCCAGGTGGCTGCATCGACGGCACCATCCTCAGCAGGCAGGGCTTCATCAACTACTCCCAGCTTCCCAGCCTGGCCATGGTGCAGGGGGAGCTGGTAGGAGGACTCACCTTCCGCATGGCCCAGACCCACCTGTTGCTTCAGCACCAGCCCTTCCAGCTGACAGCCCTGCTGGACCAGTACATGAGACAGCAACAGGAGGGGGACTCCGTCGCGCCAGCCAGTGGGCAGCCTGCTTCTCCTGACCCTGTTCCGAACTCCTAGCCAGCTTGTTGTACCCAGTCTGCCCATAAACACACTCTACCCCTGTTGCCTGCGCCCTCATCCATCAGTCAGAAATGTGGAAGCACTTGGGGTGGGGGGAGTGGCATTCGTGACCTGACTTCACTGACCCCGACTTCCTCAGATGCAGGGCCACCCAGGGATGCAGAGACACCCCATTTCCGAATGGAGGCTCTGAATCGCTGTCTTTGTCCCTAGTGTTCCCACCCTGGGACCTAACAGGAGCGGGCTTTTGGCTCTCCGGGTCCAGGGCAGAGAAGCTGATCAGATGATGAGGTTGCCCTCTGCCTCCATGTCTGCTGTCCCTTGCTGCACGTGTCTCCCGGCCTACCCCCTCGTGGGCCCGCCGTGCTGCAATAGTCCCCCTCGGTACTTGTGCCGAGAGTGGCATCTGTTGAGAGCCAGGCTCCGTGCTCACCACTTGACACACCTCCACTCTTCTCACCATGTCACCCTAACATCCCCCATTTCACAGAGAAGTTCAGGAGTCTGCCCAAGGTCACGCAGCTAATAAGAGACCGAACAGGTGCTTGAACCAGGCTGTCTCTGCTCTGAAGACCATGCCCTGGATTTCCTGCCCTCAAGCTTCCTCATTAGGGTCTGGGGTGTGCCTGAGTGTTAATTCTCCACCCTCAGGGTGTGTCACGTTATGGAAAGGTTGTGAGCACTGCTTGATGATAAAATGAAACGCATTTTACTTTCTCGGTTTTGCTGTTTGCAAGCTTATCCTCCGTGTAGACTTATTCTCAGGGCTGCTTCTGATTCTCACTTCCCCTCCTAGAAAATCCTTCCTCTTTTCCATGTCCAGGTCCCTTACCTCCCTGGACCAATCCCACAAATGGCATCTCTCACATGTTTGTCCTTTTGAAGGTAGCTGCCAACTTTGCCCGGTAGCCAACATGTCCCAGGTGATTCTGAGCAAGAGCTGGGCCAAACCAGAATTCTGTATTAATGAGGGGGTCTGGAGGCTCTCGAGTGGGAGGCCTCATCCCAGTCTTGGAGAACCAGAAGTTCCTAATGAAGGAGAGAGAATGTTTAACTGGAAGCCTGCCCTTGTCCTTGATTGGAGTAGGGAAGATGGCTGTCGAACTTTCCTCCCAGACCTGGGGCAGCGCCACAGCTTCCTTAGTCTTGGACAGGCACCACTCTAGTAATGACGATCTGCAGCTTTTCTGTGGCCTGGTCCAGGACCAATTTCCCACAGTGCCCAGCTCGGTGCTATATGCTCCAGGGATGCTCGATCAATAGGAAGTGAATTAAAAGGCCCCTGAGGCTCGTGGATGTCAGAGCCAGTCTCGCCAGTGCTGCTCAGTGCCCTCCCTGACTCCCAGAACCCTGTCGGGTGCCAACAGCACCCTCTTGGGGCAGCAGGAGCCGTGCTGAGGTTCTGAATGGCCAAGAGAACAGGCATCTCCCAAAGGATGTGTAAGATCCTGTGGGGTAAACCAAGGCCTGGGTGGGGGAGGTGGCCCACATCCTTTCTGGATCAAAGAATCCTGCACTGCATCCTTCACCTGCTGGCGATGCCTGATGCCCCACCATTAAAACTCACTTTCCAGAAAGCAGCGTCACTGTCCTTAAAGCTGTCTGTCCATTTTGCATTCATCTTAATGAGGTTTAGACTTTTTTTTTTTTTAAGATTTTATTTATTAAGGGAGCCCATGCGCCCAAACGGGGGAAGGAACAGAGGGAGAGAGAGAATCTCAAGCAGATTCTGCGCTGAGTGCAGAGCCCTACGCAGGGCTCGATCTCAAGACCCTGAGCCAAAAATCAAGAGTTGGATGCTTAACTGACTGGGCCACCCAGGTGTCCCATGTTTAGACCTTAAGAGTTGATTTTTAATTAGAATCAAGTACTGAGCTGAACACAGTACTCTGGCAGAAGAGGTGCTCAGAAAGGGAGGCCGGGGGTACCTAAGTTGGCTCCAGCTAGCCCTTTCTAACAGCCATCTGGTCACTGCTGCAGACCCGCTCCTGATCCAGAGACTCTGCAAGCTGGGGATTTTGTGTTACGCACGGGTGCCTCCAGCCCCTTGGGTCCCGCCCTGGTGGGGCATCACCCACAATGACAGTCTTGGTGGGGGCCGCTGCCTGGCCCTCTCCAGCAGTGGCTGCCCTGCTGACCGTGCTGTTGGCACTGTCTGTTGTGGTCCCCCAGGGGCATCCGTCCCTTCCCGTCAACCTGATTCCTTTGCTGGCTCCAAATTTTGCAATCTATTTTCAGATGTAAAACGAGAGGGGGGCGGTTAATAAGGACATGGCCTTGGGTACTCACTGGGGTCAAGGCCATGCTAGTCCGAGTAAGCCCTTTACCACCACTGGCTTGAGGCCAGCAGCTCCCCAGTCTTCCGTGTTCTGTCTGGAACTGCGCCCAGTGGGGACTCTGCCCCCACTCCCAAGCTACCTCGGTGCTGGGGAGTCCGCCCAGCCCTGAGTCCTCCCGGGAGCAGGGGGGCAGAGCTGAGCGGCCGCCCGGAGCTCAGCGGGAGGAGGGGCCGGGGAGGGGGGAAGGTGGGGAGATCCGGCTGGAGGGGAGGCTCCAACGTCTCCTTCCTTCCTGGTTCCTGCAGCAGCTGCTGCCACTGCTCAGCTCCGTGAGGAGGGAGCGGGCCACTCGGAGACGGTGACTCAGAGGCAGAGCAGTGCGCGGGCCAAGGAGCACGGGCGTCCATGGACCCTGGGGTAAGGGGACCACGCTGGCATCAGCTGACACCCCCCGGGCAGGCTTCCTCCCACCTGAGGCTGGCGGGTCTGCCTCTCCGGAGACGGGGGTGGGAATGGAAGTGGAGATGGGGCACCGACCTGGCTCACCTCAACCCCGCAGCCCCTCCTGGCAGAGCCTCCCCCTCCATGCGCCAGCAGCGAGGGGCCAGGAGCATCCGGGGCCAGGAAAAGGGCACAGAGGTACCCAAACACCGGAAGAGTTTGGCAACTTTCAATGGCCAGATGCAGGAGTTTTTACCCCCCACCCCCCACCCCAGGTCAGCCTCTTGCACTCCGGGCCCCTCCGTCCCTGGCCACCACGACCCCACCGCGTCGCTGTCCCTTCCTGGCCTCAGCTCCTCAGGTGCTTGCTGGCTCCATTGGAAGATCTGAGCTGTTTGCCCAGCCTCGGGCCAGCCTCGCCCCTCCAGTCCCTTCCCTGTCTCACACACACAGAGCCTCGTGCATTATTGATCTCCCCGTGGAGCCAGGACGGCCAGGGCTGGTGCCAAGGGCGCCTGTGGGCACTGCTGCGGGACCTGTGTGGACCTTGGCATGTTCTTGGCCACCTCTTCTCCTGCACACGGTGCCTCCATGGGCCCAGTCCCCTGCTCTGTCCGGGTGGGTGGTACTTGTCAGGAGCCCCAAGGACTGGGATGTTAGAAGGGAGGCTTTGGCGGGGGTCTGAGGGTCTCAGGTGGGCATCCTAGGGTAGAGGCACAGGGAACAATGGGGAGAGGGCTGTCTCCGGCCTCAGTTTCCCCATTGAGAAGACAGGGGATCTGGAGACCGATTGGTGGGGAGTTGGGATGAAGGGGTTAGGAGCGCTCTGCAGAGGCATCGTGGCAGAGGGGTCTCCAGCCCATGATGGCGGCAGGGTGGAGGGATGTCCAGGGGTCCTGAAGGAAGAGAAGCTGGTTTGAGATCTTGCTTGTCCATTCTCTGAATTCCTCTGTCCTTTTTTAGAGCCTCTTTTGTCACTCCCATGCCTCATCTCTGATCACCCCCAGGGAATCCTGCAGAGAAAGCACTGAGTGTTTCCTAGAGCCTGAGAGTGTGGGCCCAAGGTGGGGCTGGGCGGACTTTTGTGGTTTTCTCTTGGCACCGGTCTGCGGGCTGCGTGCTAGTTCAGCTGGTTCACCTCTCTGAGCAGTGGCCACAGCCGGAGGGTGTGGGCAGGGAAACCGGCCCAGGGTGGGGAAGGGACGGACTCGGAGAGTCCTGGCGGGTGAGCAGATGCGGGTGAGCTCTTATCTCAGATGATGCAGGAGGAGTGGGAGGTGGGGAAGGTGAGAGCAGGGTCTGTGCTCATCGGTTCTCTCTCTTGCTTCAAGGGTCCCCTCAGGACAAGGTGACATCCTTCTCCTTGCACGCCGTTCTACCTTCTGGGCAGGGAGTGGCCGCTCCCTTCTCCATGGACTTCCAAGAGAGGGTCCCTAACTCCTTGGCCGAGAGCACTCAGTCTGCAAAGCCAAGCAGTGCCCAGCAGGTCTGAGGGTGGGGAAGCAGGCAGTGGGGGGATGGAATTTGGCCCAAAAGTGGGGGCCAGATTTGGTCACCTTCCCAGCTGCTTTCCTACCTCTCTGTCCTGGACGGCAGGCCTCTGAGCTGTGGGAGGTGGTGGAGGAGCCACGGAGCAGGCTGGGAGCAGAGAGCATCATGCCGGAGAGGCAGGAAGGCCACCTGCTCAAGAAAAGGAAGTGGCCTCTGAAGGGCTGGCACAAGGTAGGGTGGGCAGGGCCAAGGGAGGGGCCAGATGCAGGGGTGGGATGGGCACGTGGGAGAGTGTGTGGGCAGTACAGGGGCTGTGTGTGTGAAGAAGAAAAGTCCACGTGTGTGGTTGCTCTCTCCCCCATACCTTTTCCTCTCGCCTCCTGGGTTCTCGTTCCTTCTGGGCCACGTCACAGAGATACTTTGTGCTCGAGGACGGGATCCTTCATTATGCAACCACTCGGCAAGACGTGAGTCAGGGCCTCTGCTGGGGGTCGTGGGAATGCGTGTGGCCCCAGAATGCTCCGAATAGGCAGGGGACTTCTGGAATCCACCCGAGCAGCGTCTGATCCCAGCTACACCATTTCTGGGTGTGGGGTCTTGGGCAAGTTCCTTCCCTGGGCCTCAACTCCCTCATCTCTAAGATGGAGAGAGTACGACCCCCCGTTTGTAGGGTTGTCTTCTTGGCAAGGGCCCTCGGGACAGTGCCTGGCACAAAAATCAGTGTCCAGGAAGCGGGAGCTTTCTCATCCGTGCTCTCGTCCCGTTCCTGTGCTGGGAACAGGAACCGAAGGCCTACGCGCTCAGGCTCGCTATCCGAGAGGGTGTTTGCCTTCTCGGTCTTGCGGGTTCCTGAGAGCAGTTTTCCTGGCTCCGTGACTCCACTGAGTTCAGAATGTGACTTGACATAGTGGGGTGTTCTGTGCACAGGAGGACAGCTGACAAGTCCCTGCTAATGCTGTGACTCGGGGATGAGGGTGAACCCCACTGCCTGGCCCTTGAGCTTAGAGTCATCTCAGGAAGATGGTGGCTCTATGGTCCTTGGGGGCCTAAAAACAGTCCCATTTTCCCCCTGCTAACCCTCCACTCCAGATCACCAAGGGGAAGCTTCATGGCTCCATTGACGTCCGACTGTCTGTCATGTCCATCAACAAAAAGGCCCAGCGCATTGACCTTGACACCGAAGATAACATCTACCACCTCAAGGTGACATTCCTGGGAGCCAAGTGGTGGCTTGGGTCCCAGCCTGGCGGAGACACAAGGGCACACCAGAGAGAGGGGCGGCGGCTGAGGGTCTGTCCCTGAGGTCGCCAGCAAGGGCTTTCCCATTGTATACAATGGCCAATGGCAAACTGCCTTCTTGGTTGTTCTGTAAACGGGCACAGAGCTAAGGGCTCAGACTCCTGGGCTCTGTCTCCCTGCAAGGAGGCTTAGCACAAGCTGGGGACCACAGGGGGAGACCACTTGCCTGGGGATCAGAGCCCCGACTTCCTGCCCCAGTGAAGCAGTCCTTCCTTTCACGCTTCCCTCCCCATCTCCGTCACCTCTGCAGATCAAATCCCAGGACCTGTTCCAGAGCTGGGTGGCCCAGCTTCGTGCCCACCGCCTGGCCCAGCGCCTGGACATGCCCCGAGGCTCGCTGCCCGGCACCACTCACCGGAAGGTAAGAAGGGCCCTGTGTGGGGGCAGGTGACACGGGCACCCAGGGGTGGTGGCTTCAGGGAATCATGAGACCCAGGGAGGTGGGCACTGTCCCGCCTCACCCTTGACGCACCCCGCAGGTTCCTGGTGCCCAGCTTCCAGCAGATACCAGCGCCTCGGCTCTACCTGGGGCTGGACCTCGGGAGAAGGTGTCTTCCTGGCCAAGGGACAGTGATGGGCTAGACCGCTGCTCTCACGGTGAGGGGCCCGTGGCACTGCGCCTCTGTGGGCAGGGCCCGTGCTGTTGGGTCTAGGTGGCATCAGCAGTCACAAGGAGGAGGACTGTCCCCTCCACCCTGCCTCCGGGAGCCTGGGCTGCTGGAGGAGACAGCCTTGGCCTCCAAGCCGACAGGGTCTCCTCGGGCCCGCCCTGGGGAGCACCAGTCTTAGAGGGGAGGGCAGGGCTTGTGGGGACAGAAAGAGTCAGTCCGGGCGGAGGCAGCAGAGTTGGGGTGTGTTGTGGAGACAGTGGGGGTTGGGGTGCCAGCCCTCTCAGGAGACTGGTGCGGGGCCAGGCCCCGGCTGAGACGTGCGAACTGCTTTGGGCGCCTGAGCCGAAGAGGGGGATCCAGGGTCAGGGTTTCTGTGGCTGCCGGGTGAAGTGTTTGGAGGAGGAAGGGAAGCTGAGGGGCAGACTTTGGGGTACCTGGTCAGTGTTGGGAGAGGGACTTCCCCGTTCATTCTCCCCGCAGAGCTGTCTGAGTGTCAGGGGAAGCTCCAGGAGCTGCACAGACTCCTCCAGAGCCTGGAGTCTCTGCACCGAATCCCCTCAGCCCCAGTTATCCCCACGCACCAGGTGAGGGCCGGGGGGAGGAGGCAGGGGCCTGCCCAGGGGCCTGGGCTTGACGCCTGTGGGCCCACCGCTTCCCTGGGGCACATCCCCAGGCCCCCTTAATACACTGCAGCTCCCTGGAGAGCCGCGCATTGGCCTAGCTGACTCACCGCCCATGTCCAGACTGTCTCAGGGTCGCGTCTCTGCCCCTTGGGGCCGACCCCTGCCTGCTGTGCCCACGCATCTCCTAGGGCGTCCGTCTTCTTCCTCCGTGATGTCAGATGTCTCTGTGCCCCCCTCCGGGGCCATCTGCCTCTCTCCTGGCTTTCGTGGTTGCTGCCCTTCTCCCTGAGTGAACCTCCCCACCCCGCCCCATGTGCCAGGCCTCCGTGACAACCGAGAGACCCAGAAAGGGGAAACGGACCAGCCGCATGTGGTGCACACAGAGCTTTGCCAAGGACGACACCATTGGACGGGTGAGCTGGGGCGTGGACCCCAAGTCGCCGGGCGGGGCACCCTGAAGGAGGCTGTCACCTTTGACCCCTGCCCTTCACCTACAGGTTGGTCGTCTCCACGGCTCTGTTCCCAACCTGTCTCGCTACCTGGAGTCCCGGGACCCCTCAGGCCCCCGCGGGCTGCCGCCTCCAGACTATGCCCACCTGCAGCGTACTTTCTGGGCCCTGGCCCAGAAGGGTGAGCGCGTGCGGGAGGGGCGGCAGGGAGCAGGCAGGGGAGGGCGAGGAAGAGGAGTCTGACTCCTGCCCCTGCCCCTACAGTGCACAACTCCCTCAGCAGCGTCCTGGCTGCCCTGACCGCCGAGTGGGACCAACTGAGGGACCTGCACCAGGGTTCGGAGCTGTCACGGATGGGGGTGAGGCTCAGGGACCGGGGAGCCGTGGGAGGAGAGGGCTTGAGGCCGAGGCCCACAGGCCTGGGGGTGAGAGCAGAGCTGGGTCCGGGGCGAGAGTGGTTGGCAGAGGCAGTCTGTGCAGAGATCAGCGTGGTGGGGTAGGGAGGGCTTGGTCCTCCTGGCCCCTGGCCCCTCACCCTCTCCCCGCAGGTCTCCGAGGCCTCCGCTGGCCCGAGGCGCCTCCATTCGCTCTCCGTCTCCTCGGACACCACTGCAGACTCCTTCAGCTCCCTCAACCCTGAGGAGGTAGGAGCCAGGCTGGGCTGTGGGGACCCTTTCTCCTGCACCTTCTTCCTCGGGGAAGTGAAGTGAAGGCACCGTTGGTCTTCAGATCCAAAACAGGGCCCAGAAGTCCCAGCTCCAACCCTTTCATGTAACACTGTCAGCAACCTCATCGTGGTCATTCCTGCCCGGCCAGTGTGTGCAGAGTGCTTTTACCTTTAGTTTGGGGTCCTATGAGGCCATGATCCTTACCCTCAAGTTCATGGTGGAGGAAACAGAGACTCAAAGAATCTGACCGATGGGGGCCCAGGCTCCCACAATTGCGGACTGTGGGTTGGCTGAGCTGGGACTTAGGTGTTCTGAGCACAGACTCTGGGGCCGGGCTCCATGGGTTTTCAGTTTAGCTCCATTCCACGCCCGCTTTGTGACCCTGAGCCTCAGTGTCCTGATCTGCAAAGTGGGGGGTCATAATTGCACCTGCCGCATAGGGTGAGCATCAGGATGGATTGTGTTAATACACACGGGGAAGCCTTGGAGCCCGGCTCAGAGTCAGCGCCCAGGCGGGGTGAGCGGCTGTGGGGAACCTGTGTCTCCTTGCTCCCAGTTCCTTCTGTCACACCTTCCTATTCCACCGTGTTCTCTCCCCTGCCTGACACCCGTCCTTCCCCCAGCAAGAAGCTCTGTACATGAAGGGGCGGGAGCTGACCCCCCAGCTGTCCCAGAGCAGCGTCCTGTCTCTCGCTGATTCCCACACAGAGTTCTTTGATGCCTGTGAGGTTCTCCTCTCTGCCAGCTCTTCTGAAAATGAGGTGAGGTGGTGGGGAGGACCCTGGGAAAATTGGGATGGGGTCCAGAGAGACTAGAATTTGTAGATGCCCAAATCCTTTCTAACGCCTCGGCTGCTATCTCTGGCAACACATCCGGACCTGCTGGGTTTGTGTCCCTGCTCAGAAATCTCCGCTGGGGACCATTCTTCCGGTTCGATGTGCTTTATCCCCGTTGGTTCTCCAGCAAGATGGCTGCCTCAGCCCCACCCGCCATCTTCCTGAGAGCCCGGCAGCCCCAGCATTCCCTCGACCCCTGCCCCGGACCCGGGGTCTCAGCAACGCCCTGCTGCCCTGTCCTTCTGTACCACCAAGTCCCTGAGCTTTCTCCCCAAAGTGAGAGGGCCAGGCGTGCCCCTCCCAAAGTGGCAGGGCACACTCCCTGATGCCGGTCTTAGGGCTCAGACGCCCCGCCTCTGCCCAAATACATGTCTTCCCCCTTCCCATCAAAGGCCTGGCTGGGCAGAGTCTTGCCAGGCCCTGGGCACTGCCCAGCTGCCCGGGGAGGCCCAGTCTGCCCAGCCTCTCATCTGTCCCGGCCCAGGGCTCAGAGGAGGAAGAGTCGTGCACCAGTGAAATCACCACCAGCCTGTCCGAGGAGGTGCTGGACCTCAGGGGAGCTGAGCACTATCAGAAAGGTGCCCGCTGGGTGTGCAGCCATGGGGGCGCTGGGGAACGGGTAGAAATGGTGTTTGACAACAGCCAAGGCCCCTTGGGAGGCAGTCTCTTGGGGTGACTGGTGGGCTGACAGCTTTGGGTGCTGACTCCGGAAGTGACCCCAGGAGATGAGGAAGGCTAAGCTGTGAGCTACAGAATGTTCCAGAAGTGGCTCCGGGGGTGGGTCAGGCTCAGGCCTGAGAAGGTTCGCACAGGGCCTGATTCAAAGGCAGAAGCTCCCACCTTGCCACTCTACCAGTGTGGCTTTGGACATGTCATTTTACTTCTTGGAGCCCGCTTCCTCGTCTATAAAATGGGCCGAATAATCTATATCCTGACATCGGTTTCTGTGTTTATGGTGGGGAGTTGAAGATAAAGGTGGGGGGCTCAGGAAGGGCTTCTGGGGTGCAGGGTTTCCAGCAATGGGGACCACCCTCTCAGAGTGGTTCTCGGCCCCACTGCCCCCCTAAATCCCCCAGGAGCTTGTCTGCTGTTGGTTCCCCAGCTGCCCCACCCTGCCCCGAGTCCAGAGGGGCCTTGGGAGTGAGTCTATCTAGGATGCCCTCTGTGTGTGTGGGGGGGGGGTCGCCACCTCGGGGCTGGCCTGTGCACCTGCTAGGTCTGGGTGCCGCACCCAGAAGGGGAGTGACGTGGCCGGGTGGGCCCCAGGGGCATGTGTTCCAGGGAGAGCTGCGGGGCCCCCGCGTCGCCGCTGCCTGCCAGCAGCCAGTGGGCCAGGAGCCGACGTGAGCCTGTGGAACATACTGCGGAACAACATCGGCAAGGACCTGTCCAAGGTGTCCATGCCCGTGCAGCTCAACGAGCCGCTCAACACCCTGCAGCGGCTGTGCGAGGAGCTGGAGTACAGCCGCCTCCTGGACCAGGCCAGCCGCACGGCCGACCCCTGCGAACGCATGGTACCCCGCCAACTCCCGGCCGGCCCCCTCCTCGCTGCCGGACTTCCACCTCGGGCCCCCCAGTCCTTGGCTGCCGTGGGGTGGCACCCCCGTTCTCTGACGCCCTGCCCCCCCAGCGGCATCTCCCTGCCCTCCCCCCTGCAGGTGTACATCGCGGCCTTTGCCGTGTCTGCCTACTCGTCCACGTACCACCGAGCAGGCTGTAAGCCCTTCAACCCCGTCCTGGGGGAGACCTATGAGTGTGAGCGGCCTGACCGGGGCTTCCGCTTCATCAGTGAGCAGGTGTGGGCCTCACGGGGGCCTGGGGCCGGGAAGCGCCCGGGCTTTGGAGGGGTCGGGGCCTGGGGGAGAGCGCGGCGCCAGGCACCGGGCCGCATGGTGGTGGCGCACAGGGCTCTCTGCTCCAGGGAGCCCCCTGCCGAGTGTGCGGGGCTGACTTGACCCAAGGAGTTACGGGGGCCATGTTCTAGAGCCGGGAGCCTGGAAGCTCACAGGCCGCTCTTCAGCCCCACCCAGGAAGGCAGGCTCTGGGGGCTGATCTTGGGCTGTCTTGAGGGAGGAATTGACGGGCACCAGGAGTACGGGCTGGGAGGGCGTGGAGAACAGGATGCTCCAGACAGTGTAAAGGAACAGATGGAGCATGTTTAGGAAGAGTAAGAGACGCAGCTGGAAGAACAGACAGGGCCAAACCCTGAGGAGCCCTGTAAGTGAAGCGGTTGTTCTCAAATCCCGAAGGCAATGGGGAGTCGTCAGAGGGTTTTAGGCCGTAGAGGGACAGGCTCCGAACGGCACTCTATCAAGAGCACTAAGGCGGTCTCGTGCGGTTGGGTCAGAGAAGGTCACCCCTGTAAGAGCTGCCGAGGGCCTGCACTTGGCCGCTAGCAGCCGGATTGCGTGGACAGTGGATTTGGCAGCTGTGTGTGTCACTCTTGACAGGACTCGGTGGTCAACAGAATGTTGTTACGCGAAAGGGATAGGGGAGGTGGTCGACGGGAGGGAGAAGTTGGAGGTGGCCTTGAATTTCTGGTTTGGGGGATTCGAAGGCTGTGTGGCCATGCCAGTGAGCAAGATGGAAAGGACGAGCGGAGAGTGACTGAATTAGGGCGACTCCTTATCCATGTGGGCTTGCCTTCCAGGGGGGGGTGTCCGGTAGGCCCTGGACCACATTGGGCATGGAGCTCCTTGGGGGGCACAGAGTGGGGCTGACAGACCTGGGCATGGAGCTCCTTGGGGGGCACAGAGTGGGGCTGACAGACCTGGGAGTCACCAGCTTAGAGGACGGGTGATGTCACAGGCTGCTCGGGGGGAGGGTCTGGACAGGAGAGAGGGCAGGGAAGGCGGAGGAGCTCTGAGGTGAGGGGGTGGGCAGATGGTCCACAGGACTTCAGAAAGTGTCGTTGGTTTACTGAGTGAGGGACGTTTCAGAGGAAGGCTGGGGGCCGAGCCTGGACTACAGCGGGTGTGTGGTAAAAAGAAGTAAAATAGCGAAAAGTGCTACTTAAATGGGGCGCCTGGCTGGCTCAGTCAGTAGAGCATGTGACTCTTGATCTCAGTCCCACGTTGGGCGTGGCGATTACTTAAAAAAAAAAATAAAATTAGGGGCACCTGGGTGGCTCAGTCAGTTAAGCAACTGATTCTTGGTTTCAGCTCAGGTCATAATCTCAGGGTCATGAGATCAAGCCTATGTGGGGCTCCTCTGCCCTCCCTTGTATGTGAGCTTTCTCTCTCAAAAAAACAATTAAAAAAACAAATTAAGAAAAATTAGATTAAATTAAAATAGAGACAAATGCAAGTTGTTTCCAAAACATTTTACCTGGAGGGAAAGAAGAGGGAGAGAGGGTTTCAGCCAGAGGTGGGGATAAAGAGTTGAAGCAGGTTTTTGATTTGTTTAGATTTTAAGTGTTTTTGGTTTTTTAAAAGATTTTATTTATTCATTTGAGAGAGAGAGAGAGAAGATGAGCAGGCGGAGGGGCAGAGGGTGAGGGGAAGCAGACTCCCTGCTGACTGAGCCACCCAGGCACCTTAGATTTTAAGTGCTTTTGAAAACATAGTGAAAAGTTAACATAGTCCAATAGTACAGTAGAAAATGACCCCCAGGGGGTCTGGGTGGCTCAGTCATTAAGCGTCTGCCTTCGGCTCAGGTCATGATCCCAGGGTCCTGGATCAGGCCCCGCATCGGGCTCCCTGCTCTGCGGAAGCCTGCTTCTCCCTCTCCCACTCCCCCTGCTTGTGTTCCCTCTCTCTGTCTCTCTGTCAAATAAATAAAAATCTTAAAAAAAAAAAAAAACATGACGGATTCCTCCCTTGGAAAGGTGGAATCTTTTTTTTTTTTTTTTAAAGATTTTATTTATTTATTTTAGAGACAGAGAGAAGGACAGAAGGGCAGGGGGGAGGAGCAGAGGGAGAAGCAGACTCTGCACTGAGTACGCAGGTCTCAATTTCAGGACCCTGAGGTCATGACCTGAGCCGAAACTAAGAGTCAGACACTCTTAGTCGACTGAGCCACCCAGGTGCTGCAAGGTTTACTCTTGTTTAAGATGGAAGAAACAGGAGATATTTCTATTCAGAGAGAAAGAGAAATGGAGAGGGAAAGGCTACAGGGCAGGGGGGATGGGGAGGGAGGAGCCCGCAGGAAGGGGTGCGAGGGGGCAGGAGGAGGAGGGGGGCTGGGCCTGGCAGTGGGTTTCGGGGGACTGGAGTCAGGGTGGGAGCCATAAGCTGGTGGAAGGAGTCGCCATCTCTGCTCTCCCTCTGATTGTGGGGGGTTAATGTGGTGTGAAACGGATGGTTTGGATGTTGGTCCCCGGGGGAGGACTGGGCCCGGGGCTGGACACAGCGTAGAAGGAGAAGTTCCCAGTGTGTGCTGTGTGTGTTCTGCGGCCCAGTGGCTGTGTCTAAAGAGCAGGGAGCCAGGGGTGGGCACAGAGGAGGCCGGTCGACGCCGAGTGTTGTGGAGGGTGGTGGCGCGGGTTGTCAAGGGCGCCGGGTGAGAGGGTGCAGGTAACAGAGCAGTCTCAACCAGGGGGGACGGAGGTGAAGCTGGGGCTGACGGGCCACCACAAAGCAGAGCAGCCGGACGTCTTGGGAGGCGCCATGGGCCACAGGGAATGGGGAGAGAGGCCAGGCTGTGGGCCGTGGGATACCCGAGTTCCAGATATGGAGCCGTTCCAAGGAGGACAAGGCCAGGTTTTTCCTGTGTGGTGTGGAGGCTGTGACAATGGTGAGGGACAAGACGGTGAGGGGAGAGGGGGTCCTCGGCAGGGCTGGCTTCCAGGCAGGGCGCGGGAGGAGGCCCCAGCCGTCACTGCTAGCGGACTTCGTAGGCTGGAACCGGGGTTCTGGGGCTCTCGGGGGCGTGAATGAGAAGGAGGAATGTGACAAGAGACAAGAGACCTGGAACTAACTGGTCTTCTGGGTTGAAGGGGAACTGGGAATGGGGGTCAGGGGCTTCGGGAAGCCGTGCGGTCAGGAGCAGACCCCACGGTCCTCAGGGGCAGCGTCAAGAACCCTTCTTTGCTCACAAGGTCTCCCACCACCCCCCCATCTCGGCGTGCCATGCGGAGTCTGAGAACTTCATCTTCTGGCAAGGTGAGGAGTGGGGGGCATGGTGGGGTGGACGTGGCGGTGAAGGGCATGTGGGGGCGGTGCTAGAACACTCTCTGGTCTCATTTCTCCCTCTCCCTCTCCAGACATGAAGTGGAAGAACAAGTTCTGGGGCAAATCCTTAGAGATTGTGCCTGTGGGGACAGTCAATGTCAGCCTGCCCAGGTGAGTAGTCCTAAGTGCTCAGCAGCCAGGCCGGGCCCACAGGCTGTCCTCCAGGCTGGCGTGGCGAGGGAGTAGGGACAGTTCTAGAAAGGTCTGGCCTGAGGCTGCTTGAGCCGGGGCAGTGTCTGTACATTTTACACCTGTATTTACAGTGTTATGTATAAAGAAAGGTGAAAAATCTTAGAATAGTAGAGCGGGAAGGGCTCATCAGGGCCATCTGATGCAGTGGCTCTCACGCTTTTTTGACCATGACTCACAGTAAGAAATGCATTTGAGACTTCAGGCCAAAGCACGGATACACCCAGACACGCACACACCCACAGAACCCTAAACTGACCTCAGCACCGGTCACAAACCACATTTGAAACACCCTCATTAGCTCATGTCATTTTAGAAGTGGGCACTGCAGCCAGAGAGGGAAGGGCCTTAACCGGCATGGGCCAGGCGTCAGCTAGAGGCCAGTGCACAAGCGGGAAGCTCCTGGACTTCAGAGTCAGAAGTCCTGGCTGGGAGTCTTGATTCTGCCACTTAATAATTACGCAAGCAGCGAGGAGACTTGATGCCCCCGGGCCTTGAGTCTGCTCTTCTATAAAATAAGAGTAGTGAGTAGTACCAGGAGAAGTGGGAAGTGAACCGGGTAATATATGTGAATAGAGCTACCCTGGTCCCTGGCACCTAAGGGCAGGGACCCTGTCTATGTATTTATTCCCATGACTTAGGCCCTCAGGAGATTTATCAAATGAGTGGAGACGTGTTGGCTCAAAATTTTCTGCGAAGGCTGCTCTGCTTGATAAATACATCCTCCTTCACGGCAGAGGCAGGACCAGGACCCCTGTGCTCCTTCCACAGACCCCCACGACCCGCTCCCTGGCTCGGGGTGGCCCTTGCACCCCGGGGCCGGCCAGCTGCCCTCCCCCGCTCTGTCTCCCTCAGGTTCGGGGACCACTTTGAGTGGAACAAGGTGACGTCATGCATTCACAACATCCTGAGTGGCCAGCGCTGGATCGAGCACTATGGGGAGGTGCTCATCCGGAACACGCAAGACAGCTCCTGCCACTGCAAGATCACCTTCTGCAAGGTGGGCGCGCCACCCGACCCTGCCTGGTCACCCCCAGCGGCTCACCCGGCGGAAGGGGAGGGGCACGCCCCTAAGTGCCCTGCCCCCACCCCCACCCCAGGCCAAGTACTGGAGCTCCAACGTCCACGAGGTGCAGGGTGCTGTGTTCAGCCGGAGTGGCCGTGTCCTCCACCGACTCTCTGGGAAGTGGCACGAGGGGCTCTACCGGGGGACCCTGCCCGGCGGTCAGTGCATCTGGAAACCCAGTAAGTGAGGCG
Organism: Callorhinus ursinus; assembly: GCF_003265705.2. Classification (NCBI taxonomy): domain Eukaryota; kingdom Metazoa; phylum Chordata; class Mammalia; order Carnivora; family Otariidae; genus Callorhinus; species Callorhinus ursinus. Next base: position 7,185,926 of record NW_027397114.1, read on the forward strand.
GTCGGGGAGGGCTGGGCAGGGGTGAGGGTGGCTCTGGCACGGTCCACCTGCCCCAGCCCCTTGCCTTCCCCCCAGACTCAATGCCCCCAGACCATGAGCGAAACTTCGGCTTCACTCAGTTTGCCTTGGAGCTGAATGAGCTGACGGCAGAGCTGAAACGGTCACTGCCTTCCACGGACACGCGGCTCCGGCCAGACCAGAGGTCAGTGTCCGGCAGACCCCACCCTGGAACTGTGGGCTCCTCCCTCCCCGACATGGGTTTCCACACAGAGCTGGGCCTGCCCTTCCTTCTTGGAGTTGCCTCAGGGAGATGGGTCCTGTGTGGGGGCAGAGCTGGGCAGGGGATAGAGGCCTTGGGTCTGGAGGGGGCAGTTCCGCTGACTGCTGTCTGGAAGCTCAGGTACTTGGAGGAGGGGAACATACAGGCCGCTGAGGCCCAGAAGAGAAGGATCGAGCAGCTTCAGCGGGACAGGCGCAGAGTGATGGAGGAGAACAACATCGTCCACCAGGCTCGCTTCTTTAGGTACCTCTCCCCTCTCCCAGGGTCTCTGCCATCCAGGCTCCCCTCCAGCTCCCCTAGCGCCTTCTTGCTCCGAGCGGGGGCGTGGGGGGGTGGGTGCGGCAGTGGGAGGCAGCATCCAGGAACCCTGGCCTTAATTCTGCCTGTTCACCCCTCTCCTTCCCCCAGGCGGCAGACAGACAGCAGTGGGAAGGAGTGGTGGGTGACTAACAACACGTACTGGAGGCTTCGGGCAGAGCCAGGCTACGGCAACCTGGACGGGGCCGTGCTCTGGTAGCCCCGGCCCTCGGGGGCAGGAGGCTCGGATTCCTCCCTCCTGCCTCTGCCCCACCACGGACACACGGGTGGGGCCAGGCTCCCCCGCTCACTGCCCTGGAGACCAAAGGGGCAGCTCTGGCTCCGTCCCCTCTGCCGGCCAGAGGGGCTGCCTCTCAGCCCATTGCCCACCCCGTGTTTGGGGTGGGAAGCAGGACCTGTGCTTCCCCAGTCTTGTTTCCCTGGACAACCAGCATGTAAGCCCCTTCTTGCTCCGTCACTTCCCCTTCTGTCCCCCTTGGGGTACTTGGGGGAGACTCCAGGCTCTCCAGGATCTGTTCCCCATTTAGTGCCTTCCTAGGACACAGGGGACCCCTTGATGCTCCCCAGGCTTCCTATGCCCAGGGCTCTGGCCCCAGCAGTGCAGTTGGAGTGAGTGAAGAAGAAGAGATGGCATTTTCTTCCACCCCCTGTCCCTCCCATGCCCCTCTCCAGCATCTTCTGCCCCATGCCCTGGCCCGGTGGGGCTCCCTTTGCTTGGTCCTTGGCAATCTCTCCCATCTTCCTGGATCCCCTTCTCCCAAACTGCTAAATGCCTGCGGCTTCCAGCTCCTTCGGCCTTGTCCTCGAGCGGTTTCCTTCCGTCGCAGCTCAGCAGGTCCCCCCAGAGTGGAAGAGGCCTGTCCCAGAGGCAGGGAGCCAACGGAGCAGGCAGGGCGCCTGGCCTCAGACCCCCTGGGAGTGAGTGAGCACGTGTGAGTGTGAGTTTGTGTAGGAGTATGTGCATGTGTGTGTGCGCCCGTGTAACTGCTTGCAGGCGAGCAGGGTCCCCCATGTAGCCCAGACGGCCCTGCCGGGTGTCCGCCACCGTTGCGGCTCATTTCCGCACGGTCTGCCTCTGGGGAAGGTGAATCGCAGTGACATTCCAAGCTCCAATAAAGACTGTCCCAAATTTTGGCCTGAGACCATTCATTTAAAAACACATAACCTCGGGCACCTGGGTGGCTCAGTGGGTTAAGCGACTGCCTTCGGCTCAGGTCATGATCCCAGGGTCCTGGGATCGAGTCCCACATTGGGCTCCCCCTGCTCTGCGGGGAGCCTGCTTCTCCCTCTGCCTCTGCCTGCCATTCCCCCTGCTTGTGCTCGCTCTCTCTGTCAAATAAATAAATAAAATCTTTAAAACAAAACAAAACACATAACCTCGGGGTGCCTGGGTGGCTTAGTGGGTTAAGCGTCCGAGTCTTGATTTCGGCTCAGGTCATGATCTCGGGGTCGTGAGCTTGAGCCCCACTCAAGGGATTCTCTCTCCCTCTGCCTCTGCCCCTCCCCATCCCATATTATAAAGAAATAAATAAAAATTAAAACACATATGCTCGAGTTCAGTGAAGGCCCACAGCTACCCATTCACCCGGACTAAACATCCCATGGCCTCCCTCTGCCTTAATCCTCACGCCCTGTCCATTCCGTCTCAGATGCCTCAGCTCTGGCTCCTTCTCTGGATTGGCCCCGGTTTAGGCTGAGCCTTTAGCAACCCTTACCCGGATTATCGCCTTGAAGCCCCCTGGGGCACTTCCGTTCTAATGCTGACTTTTAGGGTGATATTTTAAAAGAGGAGATAGGCTGCCTCATGCCTGTTTCAAATACATCCATTGCTTCCCAGTGCCAAAAGGAAAAACCTATACTCTTCAACCAGGCTGAAAACTGTGTGGTCCCCGTCCCCCTCTGGCGTAGAGTGTTGACCTTCGCACCCAGCATCCGCGGTCAGGTCTCCACCCACCCCAGACTGATGAGTGTCCAAGAAGAGGTGGAAGTGGGGGACCAGGGTTAGAAGGGACCAGAGAACAAGTTCTGCTCCCCCACCCGAACCAAAACTGAGTCCAAATCCCAGCTCTGCTACCACAGCTGTGTGGTCTCAGTCAAGTGCCTTCCCTTTCAGTTTGGAGACTTCGTTCCTTCATTCGGCTTCTCTTCCGTCAAAGGAGAATGTACGGGAAGTGGCCCAGGCTCCGGATCTCATTAGCTGTCCCTTAGCCCCTCACCCTGTCTCACTGCAACAATAGGCCCCCAAGCCCGGGGGCTCTGGTTTGATGGATGTGCCCAGAGCAAGTCACACGTTCTCTGAGAGGGGGGTGTGTGTGTATGGCAAGAACAGAGGGGACCCCTGAACTATAGCAGCCCTTCCAACCTTGCTCCTTTTCTTCTCCCCTCCCCCTCCACATTTCCACAGTTAATTTCGAGGGTGTGAAAGTTAAAACAAATACACTCATCCTGACACCATGTACCAGAGAGAACCTCAACCCATTCCAAATAAAGCCAAAGCAGGCACACACTGAGGATTTTTAAATACAAGGTCCACTGCCCTCCCCCCTCCCCCTTTCCACTCGGAGCAACACAGCACCTGACTGGCCAGCACATACATGTTCTACTCGCACATATTTTGAGAAACAGAGTTTCGAACAGACCAAATTCCAAAGTTATCTTTTAACTTCTTTGCCCATAGGAACCAGGCCCTCGGTGGCCTGACCAGCATCCTCCCCCAGCCCTGGGTGCCAACTCCCTGGCAGGAAGATGGTTCAGATTGGTTTTGCTCCTGTTGGGGCATTCTCTGCTGGAAGACTGTTGTCTTCTTAGAAACCCCCTCCTGCGGCCCGGGCTTGGTGGGTCCTCACTGCCAGGGCGCTCAGGCCAGGCTTAGGGGAGTCCGGAGTTCTGGCCCTGGGCTGTGCTCTGGGGACAGTATGTGCAGGGCCCAAAGCAGCTGTGGGTACAGAAGACTGTGGCTGCCTTTCAGAAGCTGGGAAGATGGGTGTGCGGGTGCTCAAGTCTGGCCTGACGAAGGAATAGTGGGCCCCATTCTCAAGCCTATCTCAGTCTAGTCCGGTGACACACAGGACCATTGCTCAGCACTGGGCTTGCGGCAGCCCCCCACAGACCTGGACTCCCAGTCTGGGCTGGAGGATACGGCGGGCATAGGGCAAAGGGGAGGAGTATGGGCCCAGTGGCCACACGTCTCATCTTGGGAAAGGGGCGAGGCAGCATGTACCTGGTTTGTAAATCCAGGGACCTACTTCCCTGGATGAGTAAAGGTCAGAGCTTGAGAAGCAGGGAAACCCTGGGGCCCTACAATGGTGGCAGAGGGAGAGGGAGGTGGACAGGAGGTGTCAGTCCTCACCTCACCCACTTTGGGCCCTCGGACCCCAACTTCTCCATCCAAAGAGTGGTAAAAATGGTCTTTTTTAATTTAGCCATTGAATAGCTGTTGGGGACACCTGAGTTGCCAGGGGCAAAAAGGTCAAGAATACTTATAACCTCCAAATTTCCCAAATCTTCTGAATAAAGGGTGGTTTAGGGTGTGTATGCATATGTGTTTATAATAAACCAGAGAAGGGAAAGACTGTTGAGCCAGCCAGGGAGCTAGGTGTCAAAGATAAACACAGCCAGACATTAAAGGGGTGAAAACAGATTTTATTCAGTAACCACTGACAGTCGGGGCAAGAGCTGAGCTTGGTTCGATTTGCACAGAGGTGACGGGGCATCTCAAGGAAGGAGGGAGGGGTGAGCAGGGGCTCCAGTAGTCAGAGAAGTGAAAAATGACAAAGGATTGGCCAGTGTAAATGCAATTAGGCCAGGGGTGCCTTCTAGCTGGCGATGATCAAAGTCTGGATTCTATCCTCCCGCAGAGACCGGGAGACAGGTCCTATCCTTCCTGATGATCACATTTCAAAGGAATGGCTTTCAGGTCCTTGAGACAGACACTCCTGAGTTGTAGGAAATACATGTATACCTCAAAGGGACAGAGGAAAGAGTCATCATCATAAGCCCTTTTAGGGAAATGTTCTCAGAAAGGTAAATCAGGGGCCTATCAGCAGGTGTTTGACAGAACAAACACTAAATTCTCTCTGACAAGCCCTATGCTTCTGGAAGCTGTGCTAGAGGTTGGTGCAGGGGGTTGAATGGATTTGTTATATGCTGGGTTCTGCAGTTCTCACGGGCACTTCACATCCCCTCCTTGAGATCAGGGTGAGAGCCTGATCCCTCTGAAGCTGGAGTGGGTCTTCACGGCGGAAGGAGGCCAATCTGCCTCCCTGCTTCACCCGATGGCGTGTGTCTGAGACGGATGGTGCGGGCCCCCCCACCCCACTCTGCAGCAGAAGAAAGACAAGTCGTGGGAGCAATGGTGGGTGCCCACAGCTCCTGACCGACGCCATGGTACAAAATCCTCAGTTCGCAGAAAGGACTCCCTCCGTATACACTAGGGTTATGGAAGCATCTTCAGCAACCTCAGGTAAGCCCAAACCGCCGTCACTTAGCCCCATGATGCCAGGACCCTGGGGATGCTGGGTCCTCCTGGTTCCTAATATGAGGGGTCTCTAGAAATTATGGGGGGGGGTGGGTTATGGGAAAGGTGAGGGTGGAAGAGGAAATCGGAGGGTGGGGCAGGAGCAGGAAAGAGGGAATGGGGACGAGAGTTGTCTTCAGAGCCTGTGCGACCAGAACCAAGGTGGTGAAATTCTTCAAGCATCCTCCAGAGGGCGCCTGGGTCTCTCGAAAGGACTAATTCAGGCACATCCTGAGCCCACCGGGCAGATGGCTGCACCCAAGGGCCACTCCGAGTAGAGGCCCCCAAGAATCTGGCAGTGGCGGGGGCACGGCTCAGCAGTGATAAGTGACAGTGTAGACACTGTCCTGCCCACATTCCAGCAGACTGCCAGTGCACTCAACCGCTGCCCCCTACACTTTCCAGAGAACACTAGGTGGGGAAACCCCTTCTTCTCGGGGAGACCCAGGTGTCCCCCACCACTCCTAGCAGCTGCCCAGGTGGGCTGGGGGAGAGTGGTCAGGCCCCCTCTGCCTCCTCCTTGCCAGATAACTGCCTGCCAAGGACAACTGGTCCAGGAGCCCCCCCCTCCTCCCCCGGCCACAGCAGAGCCATCAAAAGAGAACCTTCCTCTGGGTCTCCACTAACACCCCTCCCGCTTCCTCCTGCTTCTGCAGCACCTAGAACTATCACACACTGGAGCGGGGCCCACGACAGTGCCTCATGGGGCCAGGATCCGAGGGGCTGAAGGAATGTGCTACAGACCCCTCACGGATAACATTCTGGATACCTGGACCCTGGAATTCCTGATCAACTTCTAGATCTTTCCCAGTACACCCTGTCAAGGATTGACTGTGCCCACCACTGCGTTTCCCCCCTCCCAATGCATGACAGATGTGGGGGTCAGCCATTAGCCTAGGGCCAGGTCTCCCTACACTGGTGAGGAGCTCAGGGGAGTGTGAGAATCCTAAATTCCAACCAGCCTTCTCCGGTCATAATGAAGTTATATTTTGTGAAGGCTGGAAGACAGAGCATAGTTTAAGCTGTTTAGCTTAGCTAAAGTATAGCTTAGTATTTAGCATAGGATATATGGGCCCGTGTTTTACTCCTGTCCTGGGCCCTCCCGATGTTAAGGGCAGGCCTCAGAAGATCCCTTGGGTAGTGCTCCTGAAGGGTATGGCGGGGAGGGTCCCCTGTGGCCTCCTGGGAGGGATGAGATTGGGGACGAGAAGGAAGCTGGGCCAGGGCCAGCTTGGCTGGTGCAGGAAGCCAACTCACCGAGGACCCCCGGAGAGAGCCAGCGAAGGCGGGAGGCAGGGAAGGAAGGTCCCGTTGTCCCTCTCTTGCTTCTCTGTCATTTAGCAAGGCATTCAGGCACAGGGTAGCCTCCGCCCTCCTAGCTGGGCCACCAGAGGCCACCGCACTTCCCTTCTGCCTCCTGCCAGGCAGGGTGGGCAGGGGAGAGCACCGGACTAAGAGCCAGGGGGTCTGAGTTCAGGGCCTGGCTCTGCAGTTTCTCCCCGTTTTCCCTTTGCAGAGTGGCCATAATCCTAAGAGTCCAGCTCCTCCTTGGGTTTTCCTCTCCTTTGTCGAAGGAGAACGTGGGTCGCAGCGTTGTGCCAGCAGAGGAGCACCAGGCAACGGTGGCTAGTGTCGCCCCTGGCTCCGCTGCCCCCACACCGGAGCTCCCCACCCCACCCCCTTGCAGCGGCAGGTCCTCCCTGAGACCAGGGAAGCAGAGTTCCGAGTGTGGGTGTGCGGACGCCAGGTGCTGCCCTAAACTTCCCAATACTTTTGCCAAGAAAAGATACAAAGCATCTCCCCCAAATGGTGAGGGGGTTCACACATAGGTCAAGGAAGAGGGGGCAGTACCCCTCATCTCTGTGGCGCCCTCACCACCCGTCTCTGAGACGGAACGGATCCCCTCCCTAGTTAGGGAGCCCCGGGCCGCGGAGCTCCTGCCGCCCCCACCTCACACGCCCCGGGAAACCTGGCTAAAACCCGCCAGACAGTCCTCAAGGCCAGCAAGTCCGGGCGGACCAAGGTGAAGGTCGACCGGGCAGAAATGGGCAGGTGCTCCCGGGCATCACCTTCAGCGCGCGCGCTGGCACCCCCACCGGGTGGCCGGGGCCGGCGCGGGACCGGGGCGCGTGCGGCCCGCCGGCGTCGCGGGAGCCCGGGGCCCAGAGCCGCGCCGCCCAGCCCGGCGATCGGCTGCAGCCGGCCCGGTGGCCGCGGGGCGGAGCCCGAGGACCGGAGACGCCCGAGCGCCGAGGGAGCGGGCGCGCCGCGTCCTCGGTCGCCTCTGCCCGTTGCCCCGGTTGCCCCGGTTGCCCCGGAGCCGGGCTGCAGGGCTGCGGGGCTGTCGCGCTCGGGACGCGCGGGGTGGTGGGGTGGCGGGGCGGCCGTCCTCGGAGCCGGTGGCCCGCGGCGGGGAAGCCCGGCTGCGACGCGGGACGGAGGGCGCGGGGACCCCCGGCTCCGGGGCGGGACGGAGGGGGCGGAGTCTCCGCGCACACGGAGGCGGGTCCCCTCCCCAACACCGGCACACGGGGACCGCGCGCCCTGCAGAGAGAGCAGGCCCACGGCACCGCAATCCTCTAACGGCCTCCCCCAACACAACACCCTCTACCCCTCGCCCCCTCCTCCATCTCAAGGGCTTTTGGGTGTGTCCGGGGATGACTATCTGAAAAAGAGTGTCCTGGCGGAGGGGAGGATGGAAAAGGGGAAGCATGGGGCCGAAGAGCCACAGGGGGTGAGAACAAGAGGCGCGGGTGCAGGGATGTCTGAAGGCAGAATAATTTAGGGCCCCATGCCTGGAGAGGAGGTGGTGACCAAGTTCTCTTTCTAGGTTGTCAGTTTCTCCTTGTATTCCTTTCCTTTCCTTTCCTTTCCTTTCCTTTCTTTCTTTTTCTTTTCTTCTTCTTCTTCTTTTTTTTTTTTTTACTATTACAAATGTTTATTTGACAAAAAAGTTCAATAGAAAATGATTTTTATATTGTAGTAAAACAGGTGTTATGGAGAGGGGACATGTGGAAGCAGTTGATTTTTCTGCTGAACACACTCATTGTTCACATTCGGTCCAAGGCTTCTAACATGATGAGACTATTTCCCCCTATTACCACCATTCCATTATTCTGTTGCCCACTAGCTGCCATCTCCACACATTCATTTAGCACGAGATTCATAAAGGTATCGAATTCCTGCCACCATTTAATTTCAATGATAATTTCTTGTCCATAAATTTTTTCCACTCGGGAGGGGGAGCTTTGCTCATGGTGTCTACTTTGCTCATGGTGTCAAAGATGCCCCCAAACAGAATTCATGGCGTCCTTCACGCTCTCCTTGTATTTCTTTAAAAGGACTACATAGGGGTTGAGTATCTGACTCTTGATTTTGGCTCAGGGCATGATCTCAGGTTTGTGGGATCAAGCCCCAATGGGAGCCGGGGTTGGGCTCCATGTGGGGCTCCACCCTGAGCAGGGAGTCTGCTTGAGATTCTCTCTCTCCCTCTGCCCCTCCCCCTGCACCTGCTCCCACACTCTAAATAAATACATACATACATACATACGTACATACATACATAAAAAAAAATCTTTTAAAAAAGACAACATAGCACAAGGTTTTTTGTTTTACCCCTCCTCACCCCTGTTAAAAATAATGCATGTTCATTGTTGGACAATTAGAAAATAACAAAAAGAGAAAAGCAAAAATACAAATAGCTCACAATCTCATATCCCAGGCAGGGTCTTTCTCTTTCTTTCTTTCTTTCAAAGATTTTATTTATTTATTTGACAGAGAGAGAGAGTACAGCCAGGGGGAGGGGCAGAGGGAGAAGCGGATTTCCCCACTGAGCAGGGAGCCCTACATGGGGCTCCATCCCAGGAGCCGGAATCATGACCCCAGCCAAAGGCAGACGCTTAACCTACTGAGCCACCCAGGCGCCCCATCTTTTTTTTCTTTTAAAAGATTTTATTTTTAAGTAATCTCTGTACCAAATGGGGGCTCGAACTCACAACCCCGACATCAAGAGTCATAGGCTCCACAGACCGAGCCAGCCAGGCATCCCCAGGGACTTTCAATCATTAACACTTTCTTCTATAAATGTTACATGATCACACCATACATGGTTTTGCCTCCTAGTCTTCAAAAACATGATTTTTAAAGTATATGGAATAGTCCATTGGAGAATAAGAGACTTAGATTTATAACCTTTAAAATATATCATAATAATATAGTAATGAAAATCCTTGAATCTTTATCCTTATCTGACTTCTTAGGCTAAATTACTAAAAATGGAATTATTAGATCTAATGCGGTGGTTTCAAGCCTGACTGCACATTCCATTGCTCTGAGAAGTTTTACAAAAGGCCATGGGTGGGGTCTGGCCCTGGGTTTTGTTTGTTTGTTTGTTGTTTTTTTTTTATGTGAGCTCACCACAGAAGGTGGGGCTTGAACTCACCACCCAGAGATCAAGAGTCACATGGTCTACTGACAGCCAGCCAGGCACCCCTGGGTCTTGTTCTTTTGAAAATGTTCCTCAGGTGATTCTCATGCACAGTCCTGGTTTGCAGCCCCTGGTTTAAAGGTAGGAACATTTTATCTCCATTTATTTTTATTCTGAAAGTAACATATCCTCTTAGAAAAATATTCAAACATAAAGGAAGGTATAAAAGACCTCAGACATGATAAACATCCTGCCCCCACATTCTCTCCTACTCCTGGGAGGTCCCCATTAGTTGTTTGGTGCTGGTGGCCCTGCCTTTTTATGTGTGTGTATGTGTATAAATACATGTATGTGTTCAAAACCAAACAACAGGCAAACAACAGTGCCCCCCATACAAATAAACAAATAAAATAATACATATTATAAAAACAAATCAAATAATATCATAGTACAATAGTGTACCCCAAAAGAACTAGATTCAGGCAGATGGCAACCTGAGCCTAATACCATTGAAACTAAACCACAATTCCAACCACTATCATTTTGGTTTTTGTGAGAAGACAGAACGAAGGGGCACCACAAATGTTTTGGGGAGAGCAGGAAAGAGCAAACGGCACTACTTCTGGCAAAAGTTAGCGCTCGCTCAGCTAGTGCTGTAAACTGAATGTTTGTGTCCCCTCTCACCAAAATTCGTATGTTGAAACCCAATCCCCAATGTGATGGGATTAGGAAGTGGGGGGATGCCTGGCTGGCTCAGCTGATAGAGCATGCAACTCTTGAGTTTGAGCCCCACATTGGGTGGAGAGATTACTTAAAAAAAGAGAAAAAAAAGGAAGTGAAGCCTTTGAGAGGTAATTAGGTGATGAGGGTGGGGTCCTCATAAATGGGATTAGTGCCCTTATAAAAGCAACCCCAGAGAGTTGGCTTGCCCCTTCTCCCAATGTGAGAACACAGCAAGATGGCCGTCTATGAACCAGGAAGTGGGCTCTCACCAGACACTGAGTCTGCTGCTGCATTGATCCTGCACTTCCCAGTCTCCAGAATTTCTGTGGTTGATAAACCATCCAGTCTATGGTACTCTGTTATGGCACCTGAAGGACTGAGCTGGGGTGGTGGCACTGATGTCCCTATTCACCAACCCCATCCACACCTTGCTTCCCTCTCAGCCCCTAGACTCCGCATTCACTGATTGGACCAGCCTCCCTCTGGAACCCTCTGCTTGCTAGTCCCTCTCTTTCCTGCTGGCCTCCAACCTTGGATCTTCCCACAGTCTCCTCCTCCACAAGGAGCACTACTGTATGATAATTATACTTCAATTAATATTGTTGAAATAAATTCATTTGAGAGAGAAAAATACGTGCATATATTCTATCTGTGGTCTTTACCTGAAAACCACTCCATACACATTTTTAAAGTAACTTTATAATTTCTATTGTTATTTATTCATTCATTTGTTCCTGGGTGGGACACTAAGTTGTTGCTATTAAAATCAATACTGCAGTAAATATCCGTTCCTCTTTTGTGCTTTTATATGGGATAGTTTCAAGACTGGGGTGCCGGAGTCAAAGGGCATTTCTCTCCATGAGTGAGTGAAAGCAGGCGGTGAAGCTTCAAAGCTTGAGGGACCTGGCAGGAGTGAGTGCTGCTCAGGACAAGAGCAAAACTCTCCATTGTCATCCCTCACCCCCCAACCCTCCAACCCCCAGCCTTGGAGAAATCAAGCCTCTTCCCTATTGCCTGCCAGCCTTACCCTACTCAGGCTCAGAGGTTTTAGTAACGCCAACAATTAGTACATTGTTGCAATTAAAGTAACATTCATAAAGTTTTAGTAATGCCTGAAAGTGTTCCTGCGGAATATAAAATTTTACAGCAGTATGACCACAGCAAGGAAAAATGAATGCACTAAATGGAAAGAAATTATCTAAAAGGCAGCATTTATCATGGTCTTCGGTGGCAGGAACATGAATGATTATTTTCTCCTTTTTGCATTTCCACATTTTTCTATGCATTAAGAGGATCGGGTTATTTTTTTAAATCATGGCATCAATGAAAAGTTGATGGGCAACTTTATTGTTCGGAGGCTTCGAGTGATTACCAACCAAAGCCACAGATCAACATTGGCATCACTAAGAATAGGACAACCTGACATTATGTGCCTTCTGGGGACATGAAATGTGAAGTACTTAGCACTACCACTTAGCACCACTGAAACGTCCTTATCCAGTAGAAAAGTCAAAGCTGAATCTAATCAAGCCTTTAAACCTAACTTAGTGTTCACAGGAAATACAGAGGATAAAGGAACAAGTTCAATACCATCACAAAGGCACAAAACAGACAAATCCGGAATATGGGACATTGTACAGGATAACTGGCCTGGTTTCTTCAACAAGATAATAGCATGAAGCAGGGTGAGAGCAAGTAATACTCTAGATTAAAAGTGTGTGGACTTGAATAAAATGTAAAAAAAAAAAGAACTTAAAAAGATTTTGAAAAAATAAAGGAAGCTTAGAGGCTGAGGCGGAAAAAAAAGTGTGTGGACTTGGGGTGCCTGGCTGACTCCCTAGAGCAACACGAGACTCTTGATCTCAGGGTTGTGAATTTGAGCCCCATGTTGGGTGTAGATGTTACTTAAATAAATAAACACATACATAAATAAACAAATTTTTAAAAAAAGGATATCCCTCACTTCCAAATAAATTCTTTTTTTTTAAGATTTTATTTATTCATTTGAGACACAGAGATACAGAGAGAGAAAGCATGAGCAGGGAGAGAGGCAGAGGGAGAAGCAGGTTCCTCGCTGAGCCAGGAGCCCGATGTGGGGCTCGATCCCATGACCTTGGGTTCATGACCTGAGCTGAAGGCAGACGCTTAACCATCTGAGCCACCCAGGTGCCCCCAAATAAATTCTTTTTTTAAAAAAGATTTTATTTATTTATTTGAGAGAGAGAGAGCACATGAGAGGGGGGAGGGTCAGAGAGAGGAGCAGACTCCCTGCTGAGCAGGGAGCCCGATGCGGGACTCCATCCAGGGACTCCAGGATCATGACCTGAGCCGAAGGCAGTCGCTTAACCAACTGAGCCACCCAGTGGTCCCAACCCCCAAATAAATTCTTAAATAAAATAAAAGTGTGTGGACTTGGGGCCTCTGGGCAGCTCAGTCGGTAAAGTGTCTGCCTTCGGCTCAGGTCATGATCCCAGGGTCCTGGGACCGAGCCCTGAGTCAGCCTCCCTGCTCAGCGGGGAGTCTTCTCCCTCTCCCTCTGCTCCCCCCGCCTCAACTGCACTCTCTCTCTCACTCACTGGTCAAGTGTGTGGACTTGACCAGATCCAGATTCAAATGAGCCAACTGTAAAAAGAGATTCTTGGAACACTTGGAAAATCTGGAAAGAAATGGACTAGGTGTTAGATGACACCAGATAATTACTATTATTTTTTTTTAGCCATCATAATGGCACTGTGGTTTTGAAAAAAAAAAAATCCGTATGTTAGAAATGTAGAGTTAGGGGCGCCTGGGTGGCTCAATTGGTTGGGCGACTGCCTTCGGCTCAGGTCATGATCCTGGAGTCCCTAGATCGAGTCCCGCATCGGGCTCCCTGCTCAGTGGGGAGTTTGCTTCTCCCTCTGACCCTCCCCCCTCTCATGTGCTCTCTCTCTCTCATTCTCTCTCTCAAATAAATAAATAAAATCTTAAAAAAAAAAGAAATGTAGAGTTGAAGAGATGTGAATTCTGGACTTTCAAACAATAATAACAGAAAGAATAGATTAGGCAATGTGCCAAAAGCTTGATAATTGCTAATTTTGGGGGATGAGAATATGGGGTTTCACTATATGCCCTCTCTACATTGTTCGTTTTATATTTTCATAGTAAAAATTAATAATTTACACAACAGGTGAAGATCACAAATAGTTGGTGGGTATCTTGGGATAAAATTTCCAGGAACAGCATCCTGCATGATGCAAAAATGGCTTATTTTCAAGTAGCTCAGATGAAGTGCTCAAACAGTCCCAGTAGTGAAAACAAGAATAATGATACCAAAGGAGCAATTTGGATCAAACAGTTTCATAAAATGGGAGAGTGACAAAGCAGTATTTCTAAATGTCTACGATATATTGTATTATTCCATATAATGCCTTTCAATATAAAAGTGTAGTAAAACTAACAATAGAAATTATGAAGCTACATTTAAAATGCATATGGAATGGTTTCAGGTAAAGACTACGGATTGAGCACGGGTACATAATTTTTCTCCCTGCCAAAGCACCTCTAAATGAAATGAAATGCATTTAATTGGAGTATAATTATCATACAGTAAAAATTTACTCTCTTTAGAGTGCAGTTCTATTATTTTTGACAAATGCATACAACTGTGAAACCGCCACCACGATCACCTCCCAGAATTCTCTGTGTCTTTGTGTTGTCAACTCGTCCCCCCACCCCCAGCCCCCAACAATCACTGATAGTTTTGCCCGGTCCCGAATGGCATATACGTGGAATAATACAATACATAGCCCTTTGAGCCTGGCTTCTTTCACTTAACCATAATGCATTTGAAATCCACGTGGTTGTATGTATCCACAATTCATTTCTTTGTGTTACTGGGGTGTTTTCCCTTGTGTGGATGTATCATAATTTATCTATTCACTAGTTGAAGGGCATTTGGGTTATTTCCAGTTCTTGGCAATTATGAATGAAGCCACAATAGACATCCTTGTATAGATTTTTGCGTGAACTTGAGTTTTCCCTTCACTTGGATTAATATTGAAGAGTGGCGGGGCGCCTGGGTGGCTCAGTTGGTTAAGCATCTGACTCTTGATTTCGGCTAGGGTCATAATCTTGGGGTCATAAGATTGAGCCTTGTGTCGGGCGCCTGGGTGGCTCAGTTGGTTAAGCAACTGCCTTCGGCTCAGGTCATGATCCTGGAGTCCCGGGATCGAGTCCCACATCGGGCTCCCTGCTCAGCAGGGAGTCTGCTTCTCCCTCTGACCCTCTGCCCTCTCATGCTCGCTCGCTCGCTCTCTCTCATTCTCTCTCTCAAATAAATAAATAAAATCTCTAAAAAAAAAACAACCTTTAAAAAAAAAAAAAAAAGATTGAGTCTTGTGTCTGCTCCGCGCTGGGCATGAAGTCTGCTTGAGATTTCCTCTCTTCTTCTCCATCTGCCCCTCCCCACACCTCTCTCTCTCTCTCTAAAAAAAAAATTTATATATATATATATATGAGAGGGGGGGAGTGAAATTGCTGAACCTTATGCTAGGTATACGCTTAACTTTACAAAAAATTGTTGAGTGTATGTTTAACTTTATTAGAAACTGCCAAACCATTTCCCAGAGTGGCTGTACCATTTTGCATTCCCACTAAGAATGTGTGAAATCTCTAATTGTTCCACATCTTCATCAACAGTTGTTATTGTCAAGAATTTGGTTTTTATGTTTTTAGCTTTTTTATTAAAATACTATTTATTTATTTGTCAGAGAGAGAGAGGACAAGCAGGGAAAGCGGCAGGCAGAGGGAGAAACAGTCCCTCTGCCCCTTCCCCCCTGCTTGTGTACTTGCTCTCTCTCTCTCTCTCTCACAAAAATAAATAAAATATTTTTTAATTTATTTTTTATTTTTTTAAAAAATAAATAAAATATTTTTTAATTTATTTTTTATTTTTTTAAAAAAGATTTTATTTATTTATGTGAGAGAGAGAGAGAGCATGAGAGGGGGGAGGGTGGGAGGGAGAAGCAGATTCCCCGCTGAGCAGGGAGCCTGACGCGGGACTCGATTCCGGAACTCCAGGATCACGAGCTGAGCCGAAGGCAGTCGCCCAACTGAGTCACCCAGGCGCCCCCAAAATAAATAAAATCTTTAAACAAAGAGAAAGAGGGGTGCCTGGGTGGCTCAGTCGGTTAAGCGGCTGCCTTCGGCTCGGGTCATGATCCCAGGGTCCTGGGATCGAGCCCCGCATCGGACTCCCTGCTCGGCGGGAATCCTGCTTCTCCCTCTCCCTCTGTCTGCCGCTCTGCCTACTTACGCTCTCTCTCTCTAGCTCTGTTAAATAAATAAATAAATAAATAAATAAATAAATAAATAAATATCTTAAAAAAGAGAGAAAGAGAGAAACAGGTACATCCTCAGATTCTCTTCACACGCTACACAGCTGAAGAAACTTCCCCTTTCAATTCCCCCTCAAAAAACTGGGGGCTTACTGTGCAGAGAGATTAGAATAAATGGTCTCTGAGCTGCAAGATGCCAGATGTAGCTGAGGGCAGGACCACCCTTCAAAAACCAAGAGAATAAGTGACGTCTACATGTTAAATTTTGAAACTGCCTTCCCAAACCTCTTCTTCCATTTAGTGCCCGGGCTCTGGCCATGAGGCTTAAGCCCCATGGGCGAGGGGTCAAAGGGTCCTTCTTAGAGAGTCCGACTAGCTCATGAGGAAAGACCCAAAAGGGTTCTCCACAAAAGGTCCAGCCTGACTTCTACACGAGTCCGCTGTGATAAGCCCACACATGAGCTCAGCTCTTCCAATACATTTTTAGTGCCCCGTTCTCAAACAGAAGCAGACAAAAGGGTCACTCAGTCTGCAAACCTGCAAATCTCTTTCCCAAGCTTTAGCCCATCCCCAAATGTGAATTTTTGACCCTCTCATGTTGGAGCAGGCCAAAAGCTTTCAGAAGAGATTTCTTCAGCAAAGATAAAATAGATTCGTATCAAAGCACATCATCACAAAACACACAGGGTAGTGATCCGGAAAAGACCCTACAAGCTTCCTGAGAGAGAGGGAAAAAGAGTTCACAGATGAAAGATCAAAAATCAGAAAGGCTTTGGACCCCTCAAGAGTAACACTAGAAGTTAGAAGGCAATGAACCATCACTTCTCTGAGGGAAAGTTATTTCTTAGAATTTTGTACCCAGGAAAAGTCGTAGTTTCCTGTGAACTGAATGAAAAAAATTTGAAATGTGCAAATTCTGAAAATACTTACCTGCCACATAAGCCTTCTCAGGAAGCTACCGGAGCATATACTCTACCGAAATGAGGGCAAGAAGCCAAGAAAGAAAAGACACAGGACACAGGAATCAGGATTCCAACTCAAGAGAAAAGCTACAGGACTTGCTAGGGTGACAATGGGCTGCAGTGTGGACAGCAGTAGGCCCAGATCAGAGCAGGAGGGAAGATTTGGTTCAGGAAAGATACTTCCATCAGATGAAATGGACAAAAATATCTTATGTGTCCAAAAGTATTAAGAAGCAATTTAGATAATTGGCAAAGAGTTTGGGATTGGAGTAGTGATATATACATATATATATCATATATATATATATATTCATAGAAGAGGCAAACAAAAACAATTACTAACTTCAAAGGAAAAAAAATGGGACACCTGGGTGGCTCAGTTGTTGAGCGTCTGCCTTCGGCTCAGGTCATGATCCCAGGGTCCTGGGATCGAGTCCCGCATCAGGCTCCCTGCTCGGCGGGAAGCCTGCTTCTCCCTCTCCCACTCCCCCTGCTTGTGTTCCGCTCTCGCTGTGTCTGTCTCTGTCAAATAAATAAATAAAATTTAAAAAAAAAGGAAAAAATTGTTTTGGGGCACCTGGCTGGCTCGGTTGGTTAAGCATCTGCCTTTGGCTCAGGTCATGGTCTCAGGGTCCTGGGATCGAGCCCCACATCAGGCTCCCTGCTCAGCGGGGAGTCTGTTTCTCCCTTTCCCTCTGCCTCTCCCCACTGTTGTTGCTCTTTCTCACTCTCTCTCAAATGATTAAATAAAATCTTTATAAATAAATAAATAAATAAATAAATAAATAGATAGGTAGATACTGTCTCCAAATTGGAAAAGGAATAGATAGCTATATAAACTTGTTATTTTGAGCTAAAGAAATTGAGGGAGGCTGCCTCAAGAACAACAAAGCTTTTCACAAGCTTTCCAGAATAGTTGAGCTCTTTAAACTACTGTATGATGAGTTAGAAAGGAAAGCTAAATTTTAAAAAATAAATGATGAAGAAGATTTATATTTATTGACCAGGAAGCATTTTTATGATTTACTCTTGAATAAGAAAGGCAAATTTCATAGTAATGTCAACTATATGATCCAATATTCATTATTTTAAAGTGAAAAGAAAAGAAAAAAATCATGACCACATGTATATATTTTCATGTTTCTAGAAGCATGGTATACAAGGATACACACTAAACTCTAAACAGTGGTTGTGTCGGGGGGGATGGAATAGGGTGGGAAGAGAGAGAAATCATTATAATCATCTTTATGCCTTTTGCATTGTTTGGCTTGTTATTATGAACATATACATATATTACCTTTGTAATAAAAAATGTTAATGGCATCGTCTTTGCAACTTGGCAATGTGATTCTAAATGTTATTGGTATTCTAGAAGAATAAACACACGAGACAAGAAAAAAAAATGGAAACATAGTTTCTCTCCCCCCCACCTCCAACAATCAAATGTTTAATTTCCAGGACTTCTGTGTGTGTGTGTGTGTGTGTGTGTGTGATGTTATCTTGTACCCTGTTTCAGACACTCGCCGCTGTTTAACAAACTACCCGAAACTAAATGGCTTCAAACAACTATTTGCTCCTGGTTCTGTACTCTTGGCAGGCTCAGTGGTGGTTCTCTTGGTCTTGCTGGTGGCCCATATAGCTGCATTCAGCTGGCAGGTCAGTCGAGGGGGGCGGTCAGCAGGGACAGCCAGACTTCTCTCTGTCCATGCAGCCTAGGGGCCTTTCTGTTCCCTCCATACTTCATCTCGCCAGCAGGGGTATCTGGACTTCTTAAATGGTGACTCAGGCCTGCCAAGAGCACAAACGCAGAACACAAGATTGAAACCCAGAGCTGGCACAGAGTGAACCGATTCAAGCAGGTCATAGGCTAGCCCAGCGCCAATGCGAGAGGGAGACTACCAAGGACGTGGACATCAGGAGGTATGGTTCACTGGGGACTGCCCACGTGTCTCACTGCCAGTCAGCCTTCTGGAGGCACTAACTGTACTTCTTGATGCATCTCTTGTTTGCTCAGTTAACTCTTAGGATGTGAGACCTTCCACTGGCAGCAAATGTGCTGCCCGGAGGGATGAGCTGAGAGTTGGTCTTCTGCACGCGAGGACACCTAGATCCTGCCTTTCCCATCATGGGGTCCACATTCTGCTTCCACAGTTCTGCAAGTGTCACTCCCGCCCGCTGCTCAGCTGCAGTGACTAAGGGGGAGCACGGTGCTGCTCACTGCTCCAGATGCAGCACCTACCAGCTACCCTGACTCATGTTGCAGAGCAGTCTTCTCCATAAATGTGTGTTGTAAGTTTCTTCCTCAGGGAGGCTGATCTTGACTGATTTCCATATTATAGAAATTCTTCAGCATTTCTAGTTTGCACACACTATCCCTGCACCTCTGCATCTTTCCTGTCCTTCCCTGGGATTTGGTGTGACAGGGGGTGCAGAGGTGTGCTTAATCTACTATGCCAGTGCGGCTCCAACGCACAGATTTGCCCTAACCTATGCGATCAGTTTCCTGCACAAAGCCCTGGCAATGGGTACTCCCAGGACAGTCAGTTTCTCAGCCCTGTCTGGCCCAGCCTTAAATCCTGATCCCTCCTCCCACCCCACCCCCCCAAAAGCTGATAGACATGTCTAAGAGGGTGGTGACACTGAGCAGAATATAAACAATCGGGGGTCAAACAAGCAGTAAGTGCACTTCAGAAGACACTAGACTAGAGATCTTATCAGCCTGGACAGTCCTCCCTTCTGCTGCCCACAGTGCCTCCCCACCAGGTTCCCATTCCCTCTGGTGGTCAGGCAGGGATACCAAACCCCGACTTCAACACAGGGCACTCGACGGAGAAAACACCTCTTTACATCTAATACCCTAATATCCCTAGTTAGGGAGCCCCGGGCCGCGGAGCTCCTGCCGCCCCCACCTCACACGCCCCGGGAAACCTGGCTAAAACCCGCCAGACAGTCCTCAAGGCCAGCAAGTCCGGGCGGACCAAGGTGAAGGTCGACCGGGCAGAAATGGGCAGGTGCTCCCGGGCATCACCTTCAGCGCGCGCGCTGGCACCCCCACCGGGTGGCCGGGGCCGGCGCGGGACCGGGGCGCGTGCCGCCCGCCGGCGTCGCGGGAGCCCGGGGCCCAGAGCCGCGCCGCCCAGCCCGGCGATCGGCTGCAGCCGGCCCGGTGGCCGCGGGGCGGAGCCCGAGGACCGGAGACGCCCGAGCGCCGAGGGAGCGGGCGCGCCGCGTCCTCGGTCGCCTCTGCCCGTTGCCCCGGTTGCCCCGGTTGCCCCGGAGCCGGGCTGCAGGGCTGCGGGGCTGTCGCGCTCGGGACGCGCGGGGTGGTGGGGTGGCGGGGCGGCCGTCCTCGGAGCCGGTGGCCCGCGGCGGGGAAGCCCGGCTGCGACGCCGGACGGAGGGCGCGGGGACCCCCGGCTCCGGGGCGGGACGGAGGGGGCGGAGTCTCCGCGCACACGAAGGCGGGTCCCCTCCCCAATACCGGCACACGGGGACCGCGCCCCGTGCAGAGAGAGCAGGCCCACGGCACCCGTCCCCACTGAGACTTACTGACGGGAGTGGCGAGGCTATGGGACCAGACGGAAAGGCACCTCAGGTCGCACAAATTAAAGGACTGAGGGTCAAGAGGTGGTTGGAATAGGGGCGGGGGCACTTTGCAAAAAAAGGGGTGTGTGTGGGCGGGGGGGGGGGGGGGGAGGTGTGGGAGACACGAGCCACTGCGAACGTCATTTTATACAGGCTGAAATTCTCTTTGCACGTATTCAATTAAGTCGCTGCTGGTTTTTTTCTTGCAGATAAAAGCGATGCAAATCGATTGCAAAAAATCTGAAAATTTGCGACCAAATTCAGAAAATTATAAGCTGCTCCTGATCTTACCGCCCAGAGACAGTCCCTTGTCACCAAACCGTATTTAAATCCGTATCCTGCTTTCAAGCTGGAACGGGATATCAAGATCACTTTCCCATATCGTCAAATAATTTGTGAAAGCGTGATTTTTGAAGTTGTATCATATTTAAGTGGAAGAGTACATGACCACTTGGTTAGCCAAGTCTTTATTTGCTGGAAGGTGAGGCTGTCAATCTCTAAATAGTCTCCCGCTGCTGCAGCCAACATCCTCCCACGTGAAGCTGTGCCAATGTGTAAGCTTAGTCTTTCAACGTAAGAGCTAAGAAGAGTAGGATCATTGAGTGAATATACAAATCCCCTTTCTCAAACTTATTTGAATTCTAAAAGAAGTACCAGCTCCTTGCGAAATATAAAAGCAATCCTAAGGGTACAAAAGAGAGCAGAAAGTCCCACCCCCCCTTGTCTAACTGCCCCCCCCCAGGGGTGACACTCACTGTTCAAGCTTTTGTAGTGAAGGTTCAAGATTTTCCCATAGGCACTGTGAGGGAGACATGCCCTAAGGTGTACATGTGTATATGATAGGGTGACAGCAGATCACACAACCAAAAGTCAGATTTATTTGAAATTCAATCATTGTAAGAAAAATACAAATTCCCTGTAGACAGAAACAACTAATCAAATACATTAGGAAACAAAGCGGAGTCAGGACTGAGGGCCTGTTCCTGACTCGTACTGTCCCCATGTCTGCTTTGCTGGTCATGGTGATAAATCCTGGCCCACTCTCTGTGAAGGTCTAGCGGAAAGGGCTTCAGACCCTTGAAGCTGGGGTGCTGGGGGTACCCCAGAGTGAGTTAGTGCAGGTTGGATGGAAGCCATGATGACAGAGCCATTATGGTTCATGATTCTAGAGGATGGGGGCCTGAAGGGCCTGGGGAAGGACTGGCCTCTTTGTGGGACCCGGAGCAAAGACTTGCAAGTTCTTGGCCCTCCTGGGAGCCTGGCCTTCCAAGCCAAGAGGCATCTTCCCTGTCCAGATATGGCTGCCCCTGACCCACCCAGCCCTGCTGGACCGAACTTCTCTCCTCCATGTGTCTGGGAAGTAACTGCCATAGTAGTATGAGAGCCCACTTTCCTTAGGCAGAAAGACAAATGTATGTCAACCCAGCAACTGGACTAGCAAGCTGAGAGGACCCACAGGGTTTGGTGTATTTGGGCAAAGAAAGGTTAAGGGTCATTTAAGATGACCCAGTAGTTTGAGAGATCATGCAGCAGGGTCCTGGAGAAGGCTGCAGCAGTGAGTCACCAATGAAGGGGACCCCCATGCTCTTGAACCCTAAACTACCCTCAGCATCTGCATTAAGGACCCGGGATGGAAGCAGATGCCCAGGAGGTCAGCCAGGGCCACCAGAACTCTGTGCTTTGAGTTGTCAGTGTGGGGGCTCCCCTTTCAACAGGCAAGTCTGGGCTTCTAACGTGCTTGGGGGTGTCTGTGTCTGTTTGTGCAAGGGACGCCCATCCTGTCCCAACCCTCACTGCATATAGGACAGCACCTTCCCGCAGGCCTTTCCCAGGGCCTGGTTCTGGACCGGTTCAGAGCTGAGCCTAGGACATCGCCCTGGGCCCCACTCACTGTGCCAGGACTGAGGCCAGTGTCCTCTGAAGCCCTCTCACCCCGGCTCTGA
The DNA here is from genome assembly GCF_003265705.2 of Callorhinus ursinus. NCBI lineage: Eukaryota > Metazoa > Chordata > Mammalia > Carnivora > Otariidae > Callorhinus > Callorhinus ursinus. The sequence goes on from NW_027397114.1 coordinate 7,207,994, forward strand.
GCACACCTGAACCTGTCCTTCAGGCCAGAAATGCTCTTAGAAGTCTACATTGTATCCCCTTATCCACCCCGTGCCAGGTGCCCCTGCCTGCATCTGGCTGTGCCCTGCCACTCAGGGCTTGTATTCTAGTGAGGTGCCAAGACTGATGAAGAGGTCCTGGGTGTGGGGAGAACTTGGCCTTGATTTCGTACTTTTTCTTTGTAAAATGGGGCAATAGTGCTCACCAAGTAGACTGGTACAAGGATTGGAAACAAAAAGGCATATGAGGTACTTCAGCTCCTCTCCAGTGTGTTCCTTCCCTTTCTGGAATGTCTTTCCACCTCCTACTTAAGGGACTTTTAGATGATGCCTATGACAGTGCTTGCAGAGATGTGTTTTTCACACTGCCTATTGACAGTGGTGGGCCTGATGAGGTGGGCTAGCTCTGTAGGCAGAGTGGACATCCCCCCAGTGAACCCCTAGGTGGGGGTCACCCCCCCCAACAAGGCAGGTGAAAGGGGAAGTGACTACAAGCCTCAACTCAGCTTGTTCCTAATTAAGTTCTCAAGTGTTCATCATTATCATAACAATTATGTTCTTTCTTTCCTAATGTTATTTGATTAGTTGTTTCTGTCTACAGGGAATTTGTATTTTTCTTACAATGATTGAATTTCAAATAAATCTGACTTTTGGTTGTGTGATCTGCTGTCACCCTATCATATACACATATACACCTTAGGGCATGTCTCCCTCACAGTGCCTACGGGAAAATCTTGAACCTTCACTACAAAAGCTTGAACAGTGAGTGTCACCCCTGGGGGGGGGCAGTTAGACAAGGGGGGGTGGGTGGGACTTCGCGCTCTCTTTTGTACCCTTAGGATTGCTTTTATATTTCACAAGGAGCTGGTACTTCTTTTAGAATTCAAATAAGTTTGAGAAAGGGGATTTGTATATTCACTCAATGATCCTACTCTTCTTAGCTCTTACGTTGAAAGACTAAGCTTACACATTGGCACAGCTTCACGTGGGAGGATGTTGGCTGCAGCAGCGGGAGACTATTTAGAGATTGACAGCCTCACCTTCCAGCAAATAAAGACTTGGCTAACCAAGTGGTCATGTACTCTTCCACTTAAATATGATACAACTTCAAAAATCACGCTTTCACAAATTATTTGACGATATGGGAAAGTGATCTTGATATCCCGTTCCAGCTTGAAAGCAGGATACGGATTTAAATACGGTTTGGTGACAAGGGACTGTCTCTGGGCGGTAAGATCAGGAGCAGCTTATAATTTTCTGAATTTGGTCGCAAATTTTCAGATTTTTTGCAATCGATTTGCATCGCTTTTATCTGCAAGAAAAAAACCAGCAGCGACTTAATTGAATACGTGCAAAGAGAATTTCAGCCTGTATAAAATGACGTTCGCAGTGGCTCGTGTCTCCCACACCTCCCCCCCCCCCCCCCCGCCCACACACACCCCTTTTTTTGCAAAGTGCCCCCGCCCCTATTCCAACCACCTCTTGACCCTCAGTCCTTTAATTTGTGCGACCTGAGGTGCCTTTCCGTCTGGTCCCATAGCCTCGCCACTCCCGTCAGTAAGTCTCAGTGGGGACGGGTGCCGTGGGCCTGCTCTCTCTGCACGGGGCGCGGTCCCCGTGTGCCGGTATTGGGGAGGGGACCCGCCTTCGTGTGCGCGGAGACTCCGCCCCCTCCGTCCCGCCCCGGAGCCGGGGGTCCCCGCGCCCTCCGTCCGGCGTCGCAGCCGGGCTTCCCCGCCGCGGGCCACCGGCTCCGAGGACGGCCGCCCCGCCACCCCACCACCCCGCGCGTCCCGAGCGCGACAGCCCCGCAGCCCTGCAGCCCGGCTCCGGGGCAACCGGGGCAACCGGGGCAACCGGGGCAACGGGCAGAGGCGACCGAGGACGCGGCGCGCCCGCGGGCGTCTCCGGTCCTCGGGCTCCGCCCCGCGGCCACCGGGCCGGCTGCAGCCGATCGCCGGGCTGGGCGGCGCGGCTCTGGGCCCCGGGCTCCCGCGACGCCGGCGGGCGGCACGCGCCCCGGTCCCGCGCCGGCCCCGGCCACCCGGTGGGGGTGCCAGCGCGCGCGCTGAAGGTGATGCCCGGGAGCACCTGCCCATTTCTGCCCAGTCGACCTTCACCTTGGTCCGCCCGGACTTGCTGGCCTTGAGGACTGTCTGGCGAGTTTTAGCCAAGTTTCCCGGGGCGTGCGAGGTGGGGGCGGCAGGAGCTCCGCGGCCCGGGGCTCCCTAACTAGGGAGGGGATCCGTTCTGTCTCAGAGACGGGTGGTGAGGGCGCCACGGAGATGAGGGACCCCGTCTTTTGAGAGGGATCTTAGGTTTCCACTGTCTTCTCTGTTCCCGCCGCAACTAAACTCTTAGGTCGTTTTAGGAACTATTTTTGATTCCGACCTCTGGCTGGCAGGATTCCTGTTCCTCTCAACCTTCCAAGCATGATTCCATCTCCTGCAGGAACCAGTGTGCCGCTGCATTGCCTGAGCTCGGGGCATCGTTCTCCCCCAACCCACCCCGAGTTACAGATGAGGAGACAGGCTCAGGGAGGTGATAGTGGCCAGGTGTGGAAGCTGGGTCTCTTCTAGAGCCAGGGCTTTTCCCTCTGCCCCCGACTCTCTCTGTGTGGAGGAGTCGTGGAGGGCAGGGGTCAGGAGTGGTTCTGCCCTCTCTGGGCTGCAGGGCTGCACCCTGGAATTGCTGGCTGCTGGAAAGGTGGCCTTGGGCCTGGATTGTGGGGAGGAAGGGAGAGGAGGAGAGAGAGGTTGTGCGAGACCTCCCTTCCCGACCCCTTGTGACCCAGGGGCAGTGATGTCTCTCGTCAGTCATGAGTTCTGTACAGATTCAGGCCCTGGGCTTGCTCTCCCCATCTCAGTCATCACCCCCTCAGGGGGCAGACAGAAGTCTGTGGTCCCACCACCTCCCCCCCCCCCCCCCCACCCGCCTTACAAGAATGAGGACCAGAGCTGGAGCCAAGTAACCCAGCCCAGCCTCTGGTCAGCCTCCGGTAGCTAGGGGAGGGGTAGGCCATGATGGACCATTTGAGGACCCAAAGGGTGAGGCTAGTGAGCGGGTCTGACTCCTGGGGGTGGGGGTCGGAGTGAGGGGACCAGCATATCTCGACATAGAAGCACGTGACACCCCTTTTCCTAAATATCCACACAGTCCTCAGGATAGCATGTTCAGGAACAGTGCTAAAGGTTGGAGATATCTGGGTCTCTGAGGAGTGAAAATGGTGTGTATTGGGGTACACACAGCCTGAATTTGGAGATATTTCCGTACGAGTCATTTATCATGACTGGGCAGCACTGTCAGCCATTATCACACCCTGTGGTCTGGGTCTGACTGACCTGCTTTGGAGCAGATACTCAAGTAGAGGTAAATGAAGGCAATAAGGCCCATGGGCTCTCCATTATGAAGTGGACTCTCTTGCGTAATTGGGTGCCCTCTTGTGGATACTTGAGAAATTTCACTGTCTCTCTTCCACCCCCCAGGTGGTTCCAGGACCATTTCCACCACCACCACCACCTCCACGGCACCCACAGGCCTCTCAAGGGGTCTCTTTATTAAGGGCAAAAAGTGTTCTGGGATCCCCAAATTGGATTTCAATGCATGAAATCCTAATATAGTCTAAACAAACATTTACATAGTACTTATTATGGACTTCACAAATATCAGCTCATTTCTTCCTCACAGCTAGCCTGTGAGGTAAGTACTATTATCATCCTTACTTTACAGATGAGGAAATTGTGGCCCAGAGAAGTTAAGTGGCTTACCTAAGGTCACATAGCCACTCTGGATTCTAGACTGTCACCATGCTGCCTCTCACTGGTGTGGGAAGCCACACAGAACAACAAAGAAGTACACTCTCCCCAGGCTTCTTCTCTGACTTCCCCAAAGCTCATCACATGCCCCCCAGGGACGAGTCTGTCCTACAACGTGAATAGAGAGTTGGGAGATTTACAAGAACCCCTCTTTTTTGACCTTTTTGTTTCTTTCTAACACTGCTGGGAGGTGGAAAGCGAGGGAGGAGGCAGGGCTGCTTAAATCTCAGAATCTCAGGGAGACAGTGTGGCACCATCACTAACTGAACCAGAAGCCAGTGTAGACGCAGGCCACTCAGGTGGTATCCACACTGCCTTCCCGCTCTCTACCCTCTTGGCATGGCATGGGTCCCGGTGAATGATCATAGGACTTGCCTCTCTTCTGAAACCTGAAACATGGGGATGTGTGGGGTCAGAATTCCATTTCTACCATCTACAGATAACGAAATGAAGCCTCTTCCTAAGACCTCCACTCACTCACCGCGTGCTCGCTGACAACCCACTGTGGGTGTTGGGAGACGGGGATACAGAGGTGGGTGGGGAGCAGCTCTCTGCCCTTAAGGAATTCTGTCTAGCAAGGGAGGGACGGATGAGGAAACCATCACAGCAGTCAGTGTGCTGGTGTACAAGGTGGGGACTGCTACAGCAAAGGAGACTGGACTTTGCTTGGGGGGGCAGGAAGTCTGTGAAGGAGGTGCCCCTCGGGACTGATCTTGGAGGGTGAATCGGGCTTCATGGAAGGAAGAAGCATACTCCCGGTTGAGGCTCATGCATACATTCAGCAGCCTGCAACAACAGGGCAAGTGCATGCAGTGGGGAGCGTTTATCTGGCTGGCCCAGAGGCTGCGTGGGAAGGCAACAGGACATCAGCTGCCAGTTGGGGTCAGCTGGCAAAGGTCTCGTTTGCCAGGCTGAAGAGTTCTGACTTGACGCCGTAAGTGCAGGCAAGGGGGGGGTATCGCCCTCTCCAAAGAGCATAGTTGAGGAGGTGTCCCGCCATGCTCAGAGGGAGCAGGGGTCAGGCAGAGCGGCACTGGGGACAGTTCACTTTGTCTATTTAGGTTTTCATTAAACTGTTACAGAGTTCTCTATTAGAACTCTTTCACTTACAAGTGTTAGAAACCCACTCAAAGCAATTTAAGCAAAAAGGGAATTTGTTGGTTCGAATAACTGGAGAAGGTACTGGGAGAGAAAGGAGTGAGGGAAGGAGCACAGGAGCTGACGGACCAGGTGGGACTCAAGGCCATCAGAACTCCATCCCTGCCCATGTCGTTTCTCCACTCATCTCTGCCTGGCTGTGTTCTGCGGAGACTCCTCCCACGTGGAGGGAGGATGGTCACCCATGACCCCGTGCCTGTATCACCTCAACTAGCAATCCCAGCATGAAGAGGATCCCCTTCCCTGCGTCTGACCCCAAGGAAGAGTCTGATTGGTCCTGCTCTGGTCAGTGATACCTGTTGCCAGGGGTGTGGGAGACTGTGATTAACCCAGCCCCGGCTACACATCCACTGCCGTAGAGGAGGCAGAAGTAGAGGCAGCAGTCCAGCTTATAGCTCCTCAAGACCACATGAAGGAGGGTGTTCCCCCAAAGAAAAAGGGGTGCAGTTAGCAAGAGGTATGTGGGAAATGAGCCAGATTGCAAAAAATGGAAGCCCCCACTTGTGTGTGCCAAGTGCTCTACTAGATATCGGGGATTCAGAAACAAGATTTTGTCTCTACCATCAGATAGCTCACAATCCAGACAAGGGTTTGGACAATTAGAAAGTATCATGATGATGATGGGATTTTGGGACATTCCAGATACCGTGGGAATCCAAGAAAGGGGAGCCCCACGGAGACTGAGGCAGAAGGAACCCAGGAAACACTTTCCCCAAAACGTGTCCCTCAAATTAGTGATGTAAGATGAATGAGAATTAGCCAAGGGAAGGGGGCATCCGGGGCGGGTGCAGTTGGTTAAGCTTCCGACTCTTGGTTTCGGCTCAGGTCATGATCTCAGGGTCGTGAGATCCAGCCCCTCGTTGGGCTCCGGGTTCAGCAGGGACTCTCCTTGTCTCTCTCCCTCTGCTCCCCCTGACCCTCTCTCAAATAAAAAAGAATTAGTCAAGGGAAGAAAGGAAGAAGGAAGTTCAAGTAGAAGGAGGAACATACAGAGGCATAGGCCACACAGAAATGTCAGGTTTCTGTCATGGGCAAAAGGGCAAAATGTTCTGTGGTTCCTCGAAAGAGGACACAGAGGAACGTTCTGTGCAGTGAGAGGAAGTGGCAAGTTCGGATGGCATGTTTGGTGGTGGTGGTAGGGAGGCTGAGGGTCAGTCAAGTCGGTAGATGACTGGATGTTTTGGATCCAGAGGTTGAAGGAAAAGATTAAGCTATGGAGATCATCAGGATTCATCCCAATGGTTGGTAGCAAGAGCCCCAGGAGGATGCTCTCACCCAGGGAGAGTGAGAGGAAAGCTGCAGACACAAAGCTGGCGAACACCCACATGGGCTGAGCGGGTGAACACAGAGGGCACAGGAAGGAAGGCGTCTGAGAAAAGCACAAGTGTGGGTTAGTAGCAAATTGTGAGCAAATGATTTGTCCTCTGCAGATGCACTTCTCTCTCATTTGAAACCATCCATGGGAAAGAACAGATTACCTTCAAAGGAACAAAAATCAGATGATCATCAGATATCTTACCAGCAACCCCGATGCAAGAAGGCGGTGGAGCAAAACCTGCAGGTGGCAAAGGGAATGGCGAGACTACTAGTTGTCCCCAGCATCTGTCCCCCCAGAGGTAGGCCAGCAGGAGGGTGGACAGTTGCTGCAGCATGCACATAATTCTTCCTTAGTGATACAATCTTGGGTTTTTAGCTGGGCACATAGCCATCCAGAATCAAAGTTACATTTCCAGCCTCTCTCGAAGCTAAGTGTGTCCATGTGACTAAGTTCCGGCTGTCCCTTTTCTCCTTTGCACACCTTCCTCCATCCATCCTGCTGCCTGGAAAACCAATATGAGGCCATCGTCTTGGCCTGTGAGGGCAAGGACCACATCTTACATGTGTCAGAGTAGAAAACTGGGAGGAGCTTATTCCCCAGAAGTCTTTTACATGAGAAAAAAATAAACTTCAACTTGTTTGAGCCACTGCTATTTTGGGTCTCTTCTTTATAACTAAACTTAGTCCTCACTGATAGCAGGGGGGAATTATGCCCAGCAAAATATCGATGAAGAGGGAGAATAAAATAAAGTCATTTTTATACAGGTAACAATCCAAAGAGAAGTTAGGAAATAGACATTTAAATACATTATTTAAAGCCCTAAAAGTAGATGATAAAAGAAGTAAATAAATATGTGAGCGGCAGGGATTGGGGAAAGAAGGGAAGCAGTGGAAGAAAGCTAAATTCATCACCTTCCACTGCAGGGAGTCAGGAGATACTGTTTAAATTTGATGAATTAGGCACAGAGATATTAATATATCCTCTGGCATTATGGAAGTACTATCAGAAGGCTAAAGAGAGAAATGGTTGAAAATGATGGCTTCTGGGGAATGGGCCTTGGAATTGATAGAGGGAGACTTTAATTTTTCAATATTACTGTCTTCCACAGTTTAGATGTATGTTCTTACTTGTATGTATGTAGGAGAACCTCTGAAAGACACATACCCAACTCTTTTTTTTTTTAAAGATTTTTTATTTATTTGACAGAGATAGAGAGAGGGAGAGCACAAGCAGGTGGAGTGGCAGGCAGAGGGAGAGGGAGAAGCAGGCTCCCCGCTGAGGAAGGAGCCTGACGTGGGGCTCGATCCCAGGACCCCAGGATCATGACCTGAGCTGAAGGCAGCCGCTCAACCGACTGAGCCACCCAGGCGCCCACATACCCAACTCTTAATGGTGTAACCCTCCAGGGGGTAGGAGTGGACCAATGGAGGAGGGTCTGGGAAACAGACAAAGGTCTCACTTAATAACCTTTTATTGTTTTATTTGGTGTTATAAAAATGAGCACTTACTATTTTTATAAAAAAATTCAAACATATCTTTTTTAAAGAAAACGAGGAAGGGAAAAAAACAGAGGTCTGCAGTCTAGAAAATACCACAGGCAGAAGGACAGGACTTGCGAGGACTCACTTCCCTGGCAGTGAAATTAGGTGTCTCTTAGCAAGTCTGATTGCCCCTGATTTTGGCTGCTGCCTGGATTTATCTCATCCGTTGTCCTCCATGGCCAGTTTAAAGAGAATTCTCCTCTTGGGAGGTGTCCTGCTCAAGTGCCCCACTTCCTACTGGCATAGTTAGAGTTGGAATTATCTCAGGGCTGAGCCATCAGAGGTCCCCACTTGCCAGGCTTGGGATTTCTCTAGTGATACAGCTCCCTTAAATCCTAGTTGGCTGTCTGCCATTTCAGTTCCTAGGGATGCCATGTGCAAGTAACCAATGCCAGAAATCTTGCCCAGTCATGAAATTTGATTCTGAGCTGGTCTCTTGTGGTTTGTCTCTTAGCAACAGGCTCTGATTATCCATCTAGGCCTTAAGATTCTTCCTTAGTATATGGACTTCTGGGGTTTACTTTTTAGCATCCATTCTGGACTGAGACCTTGACTTTCCTTTGGGAACCATCTCTGCACACCCCCATTCTTTGTCAAGAGATTTAATCTGGGATTGGTTTCTACCACCAAATCAAGGGGGTATGCCAATCAGTATGTTCCCATCTACCAAGCCGAAATGATTGTTCAGGGATGGACACATGATCTATAGCAGCCCAATCAGAATGAATCACAGGACTTTTGCTGAAAATGCTGGGACGTTGTCTTGCTCTTTCTTCCTGATATTGAATAAGGAAGCTTGCAGCCCCAGGAGCTGCTGTCAGCCAAGAGGGCTGTCAAGACTATGAGGCAAGTTACCCAACACTGAGGTAGCCTAAAAGAAAGATGAGGAAGATGGGGGAAAAATAAACAGATTACGATTACAATGGATTGTTTTCTCTGGCTCCTCCTAACTTTAGCATAGAAAATAAAATTCAGCTTTTGCAATTACTTGTAGCACAAGTAATTGTGCTCTCAGTGGTCTTAGATCATTGGTCACAAAGAGACTAGATCTTTCTTAACAAAGCTAATTTTCCAACCTCTATGATGGTCCAGTTTAAAAGAAAGATTTTTGTTATCTTGCAGCACCATACTGAAGACTGCCAGTAGTATATCACATTCAATATCTGATATTTTTCTATCAAATCCCCAGTGACTTCAATACCATTGGGCACATAGTCTGAACCCACAAGAGGAGATTAAACTAGGTGATCCAGGGGTGCCTGGTGGACTCAGTCGGTAGAGCGTGCAACACTTGATCTCAGGGTTGTCAATTCGAGCCCCATGTTGGGTGTAGAGGTTACTTGAAAATAAAAAATCTTTTAAAAAATAAGCTAGATGATCCATTTCCATGAGGATAATAATCTTCCCAGATTGGAAAGAAATGATTTTTTATTGCTTTCCTCACCACTTAGCCAGATCCACCTTTTAAATTCTGTTGCTTACAACACCCCACTTCTGGTATCAGTTGTATTTGGTTAAGATTCTTTTAGTTGCAAATAAAGCAACTAGAGTCAGAGTAATTTAAAGAAGAGGTGGTTTATTGGCTCATGGAATAGGAATGGCAGGAGTATACTGGAAGCAAGGATAAATGCTGCTCTCTCTCCCTATCTCTCAATTGTCTTGGTTTCATACTGTATATCAGTTTCATTGTCTTCCAAATTAGAATGGCATTCTCTGTGCAATTAGGGAACATCGGCTACCTACCGGTGGCATCCACAATTGTATCTGATAACTGAATGACCAGAGAAGAAACAAACCTCTTCCCTGTCAACTACAGCCATAAAAATTCCGGAAAGGGTTTTGATTGGTTTGTGTGGCTCATGTGCCCACCTTTCACTCAGAAGCATGAGATGTTCTGATTGACTTGTACCAGATTACACATGCACTTTAGAAGTTACCCGAAGAAATGAGGTGGGGAGTTACCTGAAGAACTGTTACCAGAAGAAATGTGGGAGAAGGGGATGCTTAGTAGAGGAAAAAAAAAAAAATAGCCACTGAAAGAACTAAAGATTGAGTACAGTGGCAAAATATAAGATAAATATATAGAAACTGATGACTCTATATACATTAACACTTACCAATTACAAGTGCTAGTTAATATCCCATTTATAATTTAAAAAAAAACAAACCTGTAACTATGTAAGAATAAATTCAATAAGAATTGCACAGGGGCGCCTGGGTGGCTCAGTTGGTTCAGCATCTGTCTTCGGCTCAGGTCATGATCTCAAGGTCCTGGGATTGAGCCCCATGTCGCTCCCTGCTCAGCAGGGAGTCTGTTTCTCCCCCTCCCTTTGCCCCTCCCCTCCACTCATGCTCTCTCTCAAATAAATAAACAAAATCTTTAAAAAAATTGTACAAGAAAACTATGAATCTTCAATGAAGGACATAAAAAACAGCATGAATAAAAGTAGAGACCTTGGTCTTAGATGGCATGATTCAATATTCTAAAGCAGTACATCCCTCCCTCCAATAATCTATAAATGTAACATAACCCCAATCAAAATCCCAATGGGATTTTTAAAAGGGAATGTGAAATGCTGAGTCTAAAGTTAATCTGGAAGATAAAGGCATGGGTATAACCAAGACAATGAAAGAAGGACGGAAAGAAAGAAAGAAAGAAAGGGAGTGAGAGAGAAAGAGAGAAAAGAAAAGAAATAAGCGAGGAGCTGCTACGAAATGTCAAAACATAATATAAAATACAGTAATTAAAAGTATGTTATTGGGGACGGTTCCGTTACCAGGTAGATGGAGTACAGCAAAAAACAAAACAAAACAAAACAAAACACCCCTGGATCTTATATATAAAACAAACATTAAAAGGCTCTGAAAGATGGAAAAAAGGCAGTGGCATAGGGAGATTGTGTGATCTGAAAAATGACACAGTGGTGAGGTCTCTGGGTTTTCTTTTTGCTCCGTATATCCCTGACTGGATGCTGAAGAAGCCAGCAACCTGGAAACACCAACAGACACAAACAAATAAGCAAACCCCTGTGAAAGATTGCTCTCTTAAGCTAAAGGATATCAGGAAAAGGATAACTTAGCAGATAATTTGGGGCAATATCCACTTTATTAGAGCCAAACAGTACAGTAAAAACTGTGGCCTAATTCCCACACACACCAGCAAAGATCGAGTGCAGAGTCTAGACTTCCAACCTTGCCAGGCTGTAAAGAAGTGACCGACTCTTCTGTTCTCCAACCCATTGGACTGGTGTCAAGGCAAGGCTCAATATGGAGTCAGAAATTTCATCTCCCCTGAGGGCAATCCCCACCCCCAACATACACAGTGTCAGAGGAAATGATGTACAGAACCTGGACATTCACCTCCACCTGGAAGTAAGGAAGGGATGCCACCTCTTTCCTTGTGGAGCAGTGTCAGAAGAAGTCAGATAAAACAGAAAGTTTAAATAAGATCCAGCGTATCAGAACCTAAGAACCAAATGTAGAAATTTCAGTAGAAAGTCACTTGTCATATCAAGAACCAGATAGTTGTCAAACTGAATGGAAGAAGAAAATCAATAGATGCCAACACAGATGACAGACATGTTAACATCATCTGACAAAGATTTTAAAGCAGCCATGATAAAAATACCTCAACAAACACGCTTGAAACAAATGAAAAAATAGAAAACTTCATTAAAGAAACAGAGATGTTTATTTTTATTTATTTATTTATTTATTTTGAGAAAGAGAGAGAGAGAGAGGGAGGGAGGGGCAGAGGGAGAGAGGAAATCTTAAGCAGGCTCCACCCTCAATGCTGAGCCCAATGTGGGGCTCAATCTCACAACCCTGAGTTCATGACCTGAGCTGAAATGAAAAGTCAGACACTCAACCAACCGAGCCACCTAGGCATCCCGAGAAATAGAAAGTTTTAGCAAGAAATAGAAGACATTAAGAAGAATGAGATGGAAATTTTAGAACTGAGAAGTATAATAACAGAAAATTTAAAAACTCAATGAGAAGCAGGCCCCCTGCTGAGCGGGGAGCCCGATGAGGGGCTCATAGGATCATGACCTGGGCCAAAGGCAGATGCTCAACCGACTGAGCCACCCAGGTGCCCCAGAACAGGTTCTTTGAAAAGATAAACAAAATTAACAAAACTCTAGCAAGAGAAAAAGAAAATTCAAATTACCGATATCAGGAACAAAACAGAGCATATCACTAGAGACACTGCAGACCTTAAAAGCATAATACAGAATACTATGAATAAGTCTACACACATAAATTTGATAACATAGGTGAACTGGACTGATTCCTCAAAAAAAAAAA